>NC_057713.1:137577318-137594187 GCF_004010195.1 Chiloscyllium plagiosum
CCTGATCTCCAGTATCTGCAGTCCTCAGTTTCTCCTGCTGATCTGCAGTATCTGCAGTCCTCTCTTTCTCCCCGATGTCCACCAACTGCAGTCCTCACTTGCTCCAGATTTCCAGTATCTGCAGTCCTCATTTCCTTCTGATCTCCAGCATCTGCAGTCCTCACTTTCTCCTCCTGATCTCCAGTATCTTCTGTCTTCACTTTACCCTGATCTCAGTATCTGCAGTTCTCAATTTCTCCTGATCTCCAGTATCTGCAGTTCTCATATTCTCCTGATCTGCAGTATCTGCAGTCCTCACTTTCACCGGGTCACCAGTATCTGCAGTTCTCATATTCTCCTGATCTCCAGTAGCTGCAGTCCTCACTTTCACCTCCTGATCTACAGTATCTGCAGTCCTCACGTTCCCCTGATCTCCAGTGTCTCCTGTCCTCACTTACTCCTCCTGATCTGCAATATCTGCAGTCCTCACTTTCTTCTGATGTCCCGCATCTGCCGTCCTCACTTTCTCCTCCTGATCTCCAGTATCTGCAGTCCTCACTTTATCCTGTTCTCCAATATCTGCAGTCCTCACTTTCTCCTGATCTCCAAAATCTGCAGTCCTCACTTTCTCCTGGTCTCCAGCAACTGTAGTCCTCACTTTCTCCTCCTGATCTACAGTATCTGAGGTACTCACTTTCTCCTGAACTCCAGTATCTGCAGTCCTCTCTTTCTCCTCCTGATCTCCAGTATCTGATGTCCTCACTTTCCCCTGATATCCAAAATCTGCAATCCTCACTTTCTCCACCTGATCTCCACTTTCTGCAGTCCCCACTTTCTCCTGACCTCCAGCAACTGCAGTTCTCACTTTCTCCTCCTGATCTCCACTATCTGCAGTCCTCACGTTCTGCTGATCTCCAGCATCTGCAGTCCTCACTTTCTCCTGATCTCCAGCATCTGCAGTCCTCACATTCTCCTGATCTCCAGTATCTGCAATCCTCACTTTCGTCACCTGATCTCGAGTATCTGCAGTCCTCACTTTCTCATCCTGATTTCCAGTATCTGCAGTCCTCACTTTCCCCCCTTGTTCTCCAGCATATGTTGTCTTCACATACTCCTGATCTCCAGTATCTGCAGTCCTCACTTTCTCCTCCTGACCTCCAGCATCTGCAGTCCTAACTTTCTCCTGATCACCAGTATCTGTAGTCCTCAGTTTCTCCTCCTGATCTCCAGCATGTGCAGTCCTCAACTTTTCCTCCTGATCTCCAGTATCCTTTGTCCTCATTCTACTCCTGATCTCCAGCATCTGCAGTCCTCTTGATCTCTACCATCTGCAGTCCTCACTTTCGCCACGTGAACTCCACTATCTGCAGTCCTCACTTTCGCCACCTGAACTCCACTATCTGCAGTCCTCACTTTCGCCACCTGAACGACAGTATCTGCTGTCCTCACTTTGTCCTGATCTCCAGCATCTGCTGTCTTCACATTCTCCTGATCTTCAGCATCTGCAGTCCTCACATTCTCCTGATCTTCAGAATCTGTTGTCCTCACTTTCTCCTGAATTCCAACATCTGCCATCCTCACTTTCTCCAGATCTTCAGCATCTGCAGTCCTCACTTGCTCCACTTGATCGCCAGCATCTGCAGTTCTCAGTTTCTCCTCCTGATCTCCAGTATCTGCAGTCCTCACTTTCACCACTTCATCTCCAGCATCTGTTGTCTTCACTTACTCCTGATCTCCAGTATCGGCAGTCCTCACTTTTTCCTCCTGATCTCCAGCATCTGCAGTCCTCACATTCTCCTGATCTCCAGTACCTGCAGTCCTCACTCTCTGCTCATGATCTCCAGTATCTGCAGTCCTCACTTTCTCCGCTTGATCTCCAGAATCTGTCGTCTTCACATACTCCTGATCTCTAGTATCTGCAGTCCTCATTTTTTTCTCCTGATCACCAGTATCTGCCAGTCCTGACTTTCTTCTGATCTCCAGTATCTGCAGTCCTCACTTTCTCCTCCTGATTTCCAGCATCTGCAGTCCTAACTTTCACCTCCTGATCTCCAGTGTCTGCAGTCCTCACTTTCTCTTCCTGATTTCCAGCATCTGCAACCCTCACTTTCTCCTCCTGATATCCAGTATCTGCATTCCTCACTTTCTGCTGATCTCCAGCATCTGCAGCTCTCACTTTCTCCTGATCGCCAGTATCTGCAGTACTCACTTTCTCCTTCGGTATCTGCAGTCCTCACTTTCTCCTGACCTCCAGCATCTGCAGTCCTCACTTTCGCCTCCTGATTTCCACTATCTGCAGTCCTCACTTTCTCCTCCTGATTTCCAGCATCTGCAGTCCTCACTTTCTCCTCCTGATATCCAGTATCTGCATTCCTCACTTTCTCCTGATCGCCAGTGTCTGCAGTCCTCACTTTCTCCTGCTGATCTGCAGTATCTGCCGTCCTCTCATTGCCCTGATCTCCAGTATCTGCAGTCCTCTCTTTCTCGTCATGATCTCCAGTATCTGCAGTCCTCAGTTTCTCCTGCTGATCTGCAGTATCTGCAGTCCTCTCTTTCTCCCCGATGTCCACCAACTGCAGTCCTCACTTGCTCCAGATTTCCAGTATCTGCAGTCCTCATTTCCTTCTGATCTCCAGCATCTGCAGTCCTCACTCCCCCCTCACCGAGCTCTCTGCCTGTCTCTCTCTCTCTCTCTGTCTCTGTCTCCCTCCCGCCTCAGTCCTGCACACGCCCCCTGCCGCCGTTTCCCGGAATTGCTGCCAGCTCGCAGAGACTCAGGAGGAGGGACAGGGGCAGCAGGATCCCAGTGGGAATAGAATGGCCATCAAGCTGCCCAATGTCCTCCCTGAGCACATCTTGTCCCTGAGGTCCACCTTCTCCTGCCCATTCCAATCTCAGCTTACAAATATTATCACAGCTCCACCGAGATGTGGCCAATTTTGTGGCCAAAATTGAACAAGTGGTTACTGGAGGGAGAAAGTGAGGACTGCATGACAAAGGCCTCCAAGCCCTCTGTTTCTTCCTCACACACCAACCCAATCAGTACCCTTCCACTGACACATCGATTTGATTGGCTGAACTGGTCCTCACCTTCAACAATTTCTCCTTCAAATCCTTCCATTTCATCTAGACCAAAGGGGTAGCCATGGGCACCTGCATAGACCTGAGCTATGCCTGCCTCTTTCTCGGGTGCATGGAACAGTCTGTCTTCCACAGCTACACCGGACCATTTCCCACCTTTTCCTCCGCTATATCAGTGACTGTATCGGCGCCACCTCGTGCTCCCATAAGGAGGTTGAACAGTTCATCAACTTCACAAACATCTTCCACCCCAACTTCAAGTTCACCTGGACCATCTCAGACACCACCCTCCCCTTCCTGGACTTCTCCATCTCCATTTCTGGTGACCGACTCAACACGGACATCTACTACAAACCCACCAACTCCCACAGCTACCTGGACTAACCTCCTCCCACTCTGCCTCCTGTAAAAACGCTATCTTCTATTCCCAATTCCTCTGCCTCCGATGCATCTGCTCCCAGGAAGACCAGCTCCACCATACAACATCAAATGTGGCCTCCTTCTTCAAAAACTGCAATTTCCACTCCCACATGGTCGATGATGTCCTCCAGTGCATCTCCTCCACTTCCTCCCCTTGAATCCCACACCTCCAATCACAACAAGGACAGAACCTCTCTGGTCCTCACCTTCCACCCCCACCAAACTCCAGATACATCACATCATCCTTTGCCATTTCCGCCACCTACAAACAGACCCCACCATCACGGATATATTTCCTTCCCCACCCTTATCTTCTGGAATCTTCTGGAATTCTTTGAGGATGTAACTCTGAAGATGGACGAGGGAGATCCAGTAGATGTAGTGTACTGGACTTTCAGAAAGATTTTGATAAAGTCCCACATAGGAGGTTAGTGAGCAAAATTAGGGCACATGGTATTGGGGGCAAAGTACTAACTTGGATTGAAAGTTGGTTGGCTGATAGGAAACAAAGAGTAGTAATAAACGGTTCCATTTCGGAATGGCAGGCAGTGACCAGTGGGGTACCGCAGGGATCAGTACTGGGACCGCAGCTTTTTACAATATATATTAATGATATAGAAGATGGTATCAGTAATAACATTAGCAAATTTGCTGATGATACTAAGCTGGGTGGCAGGGTGAAATGTGATGAGGATGTTAGGAGATTACAGGGTGAACTGGATAAGTTAGGTGAATGGTCAGATGCATGGCAGATGCAGTTTAATGTGGATAAATGTATGGTTATCCACTTTGGTGGCAAGAACAGGAGGCAGATTACTACCTAAATGGAATCAATTTGGGTAAAGGGGCAGTACAGAGAGATCTGGGTGTTCTTGTACACCAGGCAAAAACAATGACTGCAGATGCTGGAAACCAGATTCTGGATTAGTGGTGCTGGAAGAGCACAGCAGGTCAGGCAGCATCTAAGGAGTTCTTGTGCACCAGTCAATGAAGGTAAGCATGCAGGTGCAGCAGGTAGTGAAGAAGGCTAATAGCATGCTGGCCTTCATAACAAGAGGGATTGAGTATAGAAGCAAAGAGGTTCTTCTGCAGCTGTACAGGGCCCTGGAGTACTGTGTGCAGTTCTGGTCTCCAAATTTGAGGAAAGACATTCTGGCTATTGAGGGAATGCAGCGTAGGTTCACGAGGTGAATTCCTGGAATGGCGGGATTACCTTACACTGAAAGACTGGAGCGACTGGGCTTGTACACCCTTGAGTTTAGAAGACTGAGAGGGGATATGATTGAGACATATAAGATTATTAAAGGATTGGACACTCTGGAGGCAGGAAACATGTTTCCGCTGATGGGTGAGTGCCGAACCAGAGTACACAGCTTAAAAATATGTGGTAGACCATTTAGGACAGAGATGAGGAGAAACTTCTTCACCCAGAGAGTGATGGCTGTGTGGATGCTCTGCCCCAGACGGGAGTGGAGGTCCAGTCTCTGGATTCATTTAAGAAGGAGTTGGATAGAGCTCTCAAGGATTGTGGAATCAAGGGTTATGGAGATAAGGCAGGAACAGGATACTGATTAAGGATGATCAGCCATGATCATAATGAATGGTGGTGCAGGCTCGAAGGGCAGAATGGCCTACTCCTGCACCTATTGTCTATTGTCTATTGTCTATCACCATTCTGGGGAAACCATTCTCTCCACAATTCCCTTATTAGGTCCACGCCCCCTCACCAACCCACCATCCACTCCCGGCATCTTCCCCTGCCACTGCAAGAAGTGCAAAACCTGCATCCACACTGCCTCCGTCCGTCCAAGGCCCCAGAGGATTCTTCCACATCCGACAGAGATTTACCTGTACTTCCACACACGTCATCTACTGTGTCCGTTATCCAGGATGTGGTCTCCTCTATACTGGGGAGACAGGACACCAACTTGCGGTGTGTTTCAGAGAGCATCTCTGGGACACATGCAGGAAACAACCTCACTGCCCTGTGACCAAAAACTTTAACTCCTCCTCCCAATTCTCCAAGAACATAAAGTCCTGGGCCTCCTCCACTGCCAAACTCGAGCCACCTGACGCCCGGATGAAGAACGCCTCATCTTCCACTTTGAGGCCCTCCAACCACACGGGGTCAATGTGGATTTCACCAGTTTCCCCATTTCCCCTCCCCCCATCTTATTCCTGGATCCAAACTTCTAATTGGGCACCGCCGTCTGGAACTGTCCTATCTTTCCATCTTGCATCCCATCTTACTGCTCCACCCTATCACTTTCAACCCCCACCTTCATCTACCTATCGCAGCCCCAGCTTCCTTCCCCCAACCCCACCCCCCTCCCATAGATCTCTCAGCCCCCTTGGGCCACCCCCTCATTCCTGATGAAGTGTCGAGAATGTGGTGCTGGAAAAGCACAGCAGGTCAGTCAACAACTGAGGAGTGGGAGAATAAACATTTCAGGCATAAGCCATTCATCATTCCAGTTGAAGGACTTATGCTCGAAACGTCAATTCTTCTGCACCTCGTATGTTGCCTGACCGGCTATGCTTTTTCAACTCCACACTCTGGAGGGAGGTAGAGGATTTGTGTATCATGCACATTCCACACAATGAAGCTCCAGAACATGGAATAAACTGAGCATCATTAACAGTGAACTCCAGGACATGTGCCTCAAACACAGAACAGTTGGTTACCCAGACTGTTCCTGTGGTAATTTCTCCTCAGCCACCTCAATTGACTCCTCCAGTGAGAACCATCACCAACATTAACTTTTATTCCTCCCCTTTCACTGTTATCTATCCTCAGCACACTCCTGCATCTGCACGCTGCCTTCAACAATACCATTCTAAACTTGTTATATTCAACATTCACACATATACTTTCAGGACACCAAGCCCTAACTTACAAAATTAGAAATTGCTGGAAAAACTCTGCAGGTCTAGCAACATTTGTGGAGACAAGGCAGAGTTAACATTTCTGGTCTAGTGACCCTTTTTCAGAACGCGCCTTAACTTACCATTGCTGTCATGACAGATTCTTGACCTCCATTATTTAACTAACTTTATTTCCCATATCTTGACTGTTTCAGATTGTTTTCACATCCTCATTGGCGTATGTGATAAGAATTCCTCCTTATTTCAGTCTAAAGGGTCATTCCTTCACTCTGAGGCTGTGCCATTGGGTCGAAGTCTCTCATACTAGTGGAAACATCTTCTTCATATCCAGTCTATGTGGAACTCTCAGTATACTTAAGTTTCAGTGAGATTCTCTTCATCCTTCTAAATTCCATTGAGTACAGACCCAGAGTCCTCAACCGCTCCATATTTGAGAAGCCCTCCGATGCTGGGATCATTCTTATAAAGCTCCTCTGGATCCCGCCAAGGCCAATACATCTTCATTAGAAAGGGGTCCAGAACTGCTCCCAATATTCGTAATGTGGCCTGACCAGAGCCTTATACAGCCTCAGCAGTATATCTCTGTTGTTGTATTCTAATCCCACTTACAAGGGGTTTGATACCCTTGTAGCCTTAATAAGAATATAAATAGTTTTGTTTCATGATTAGAAAATGCCCTTTTATTGGAACTGGATCGAAACTGTAATGAGGACTGTTAAAATTTGACTATATTTTGTGCAAAGCTGTGCAGACCTATGTGTACTGTTTTCTACTTATAGATAATTTATGAATAAAATATATTTTTGGAATAAAAAATGACTAGAAATGGGACTATCCATATAAAAGCTATAGGTACACAAAGAGGCCAGGGACTAGGAATATTGCGGCGAGTAACTCACCTCCTGACTCTCCAAAGCCTGTCCACCATCTACAAGGCACAAATGAGGACTGTGATGGAATACTCCCTACTTGCCTGGATGGGTGCACCTACAACAACACTCAAAAAGCTTGACAACATTCAGGATAAAGCAGCATGCTTCAATGACACCACCATAGGGGAGGTGATGGCCTAGTGGTATTATCACTGGACTGATAATCTAGTGACCTGGTAACATTCTGGAGAAGCCAAGTTCAAATCCTGTCATAGTAGATGGTGGAATTAGAATCTAATAAGAATTTGGAATTAAGAGTCTAATGATGACCATGTATCCATTGTTGATTGATGGAAAAACCTATGTGGTTCATTTGTGTTCTTTAGGGGAGGAAGCTGGAGTCATAGCTGTACAGCACGGAAACAGATCCTTCAGTCCAACTCATCCATACCAACCAGATAGATTGATTCACGTGTGACTCCACATGGGGTTGACTCTTAACTGCCCTCTGGGCAATTAGGGATGGGCAATAAATGCTGGCCTAGCTGATTGATGCCCTCATCTCATGAATGAATTTTTAAAGAAAATTGAATTAATTAAATTCACAAACATTCAGTGCCTTGACCACCATGCTCAATAACAATGAGTACCTCAATAAAATAAACTACAGAAATACACCAAGACTCCTTTGATGACACCTTCGAATGTTCAGCAGCATGGTGGCTCAGTGGTTAGCATTGCAGCCTCACAGCACCAGGGTCCCAGGTTCAATTCTCGCCTCAGGCGACTGTCTGTGTGGAGTTTGCACATTCTCCCTGTGTCTGCGTGGGTTTCCTCCCACTGACCAAAGATGTGTAGGTCAGGTGAATTGACCATGCTAACTTGCCCAAAATGCTAGGTGCATTAGCCAAAGTAAAATGGGTCTGGGTTGGTTACCCTTCGGAGGGTCAGTGTGGACTAGATGGGCTGAAGGGCCTGTTTCCACACTGTAGGTAATTAATCTAAAACCACTGTGATCAAGATAGATAAGGGGCTGCAGATACCTGAGAACACCTCCACCTGTAAATTTCCTCCAAACCACTCATTATCTTGATTTGGAAATATATCACCTTCTGTGTCACTCAGTCAAAATCCTGGAATTGCTGCATAGTAGAACTGCAACAAATGGATTGCAGTCAAAAGTGTGGTGTTGGAAAAGCACAGCAGGTCAGGCAGCATCCAAGGAGCAGGAGAGTTGATGTTTTAGGCAAAAGTCCTTCATCATTTCTGATGAAGGGCTTTTACCTGAAGTGTTGACTCTCCTGCTCCTCGGATGCTGTTTGACCTGCTGTGCTTTTCCAGCACTACGTTCTCAACTCCAGTGTCCAACATCTACAGTCCTCACTTTTGACTAACAAATGGTTTGCAGCAGATCAAGAAGGCAGTTCACCACCGCCTTCTCAAAGACAATAAGGGATGGGCAATAGTTGCTGGCCCAACCTGCAACACCCACATACAGTAAATGAACAAAAAAGGGTGTCCAGTCTGTGTATTTGCTTTAAGTAGACGCCTATTTTCTTGCTTATAGATGATAGCTACACTTTACATAATAGTATTAAGTGATGTGATTTGTCATGCAAATGTTGGGAGTTAGTAAACCTGAAATACTGGAATTTACAGTCATGGTAATTTGAAAAAGATAATCTTGAATTGGCAATTGTTCCAACTAACCATGTGAAAGACTCATATATGTGTCATCCACATCCTATTTGTCTTTTTGAAGAAAACAAACTTGAATATTAGCTCTTATTCTAAACACTTTAACTCCCCTCCCACTCCACCAAAGACATGCAAGTCCTCGGCCTCCTCCATCGCCAAACTCTAGCCACTCAATGCCTGGAGGAACAACACCTCATATTCCACCTTGGGACCCTCCAACCACACAGGATCAATGTGGATTTCACCAGTTTCCCCATTTCCCCTCCCTCCACCAATCTTATCCCAGATCCAATCTTCCAATTTGGCACTGCACTCTTGAATTGTCCTACTTGTCCATCTTCCTTCCCACCTATCCACTCCATCCTCCTCTCTGACCTATCATTTTCACCTCCATCTTCCCAACAACCTTGCCCCCGGCCCCAACCCCCTCAGGCCACTCCCTCATTCCTGATGAAGAGCTTATGCTCGAAATGTTGACTCTCCTGCTCCTATAATCTCTCAGCCCCCTTAGGCCACTCCCTCATTCCTGATGAAGAGCTTATGCTCGAAATGTTGACTCTCCTGCTCCTCCGATGCTGCCTGACCAGCAGTGCTTTTCCAGCACCACACCCTTTGCCTCTTATGTGAGGAAAGATGTAGTGGCATTGGAGGCAGTTCAGAGGAGGTTCACTAGATTGATCCCAGAATTGAGGGGTTTGTCATATGAAGAGAGATTGAACAGTTCAGGCCTATACCCTCTGAAATTTAGAAGAATGAGGGGAGATCAAATTGAGGTATTCAAGATAATAAAAGTTGTGGATAAAATAGACATGGAGTGAATTTTTCATCTTGTGGGGCATTTGAGGACAAGAGGTCATAGTCTTCGGATAACAGGTAGCAAATTTAAAACAGAGTTGAAGAGAAACTACTTTTCCCAAAGGGTTATGAATCTGTGGAATTCGCTACCCCAAAGTGCATTGGATACTAGGACAGTGAGTAAACTTAAGGAGGAGTTAGACAAATTTTTAATTGGTAATGGGTTGAAAGGATATGGGGAGGAGGGGGGAAAATGTGGGTAAGGAGCACATCAGCCATGATCAAATGGCAAGGCAGACTAGATGGGTTGAATGGCCAGATTCTGCTTCAATATCTTATGGACCGCTTTGTCCAGCACCATAAGAAACAATGCAGAGTTGTGAACGCACCCCAGTCCATCATGCAAGCCAGCCTTGGTAAGGTCCTGGGGAGTATTGCTGAACAAAGAGACCTTGGAGTTCAGGTTCATAGTTCCTTGAAAATAGAGTCATAGGTGGATATGATAATGAAGAAGTATGCTTTCCTTAATTGGTCAGAGCATCGAGCATAGGAGTTGGGAGGTCATGTTACGGTTGTACAGGACATTGGTTAGGCCACTTTTGGAAAAATGTATGCAATTCTGGTCTCCTTCCTATTGGGAGGATGTTGTGAAACTTGAAAGGGTTGAGAAAAGATTTACAAGGATGTTGCCAGGGTTGGAGGATTTGAGCTATAGGGAGAGGCTGAATAGGATGGGGTTGTTTTCCCTGGAGTGTTGGAGGCTGAGGGGTGACCTTATAGAGGTTTATAAAATCATGAGGGGATGAACAGGATAAATAGACAAGGTCTTTTCCCTGGGGTGGGGGAGTCCAGAACTAGAGGGCATAGGTTTAAGGTGAGAGGGGAAAGACATAAAAGGAACCTAAGGGACAACGTTTTCACGCAGAAGGTGGTGTGTGTATGGAATGAGCTGTCAGAGGAAGTGGTGGAAGCTGGTACAATTACAGCAATTAAAAACATCTGGATGGGTATATGAATAGGAAGGGTTTGGAGGGATATGGGCCAAATGCTGGCAAATGGGACTCGATTAGTTTGGGATATCTGGTTGGTATGGATGAGTTGGACCGAGGGGTCTGTTTGTGTGCTATACATCTCTATGACTCTATGACTCCATCTACACTTCTCACTGCCTCAGAAAGGTAGCCAACATCAAAGACTGCTCCCACCCTCCGATTATAATCTCTTCCAACTTCTTCCGTCGGGCAGAAGATACAATCATTTTTCTCGGTGGCAATTGGAGTGAGAGGAGTGTCAGTGCGGACCAGAGGCCCGACAGGAAGGTAAATTTAAAATATAAGAACTTTCCTTATGTACAGGCAGAGCACACATTGAGCAGGATAAGTCATGGGACTGCTGGGTAAGGAGGCTTTGGGTAGATATCTGGGGGGGGTTGCTTTACCCGAAACACTACTCGGGTAGTGTCTCCCACCCGTCCTCCTCCTCTAACCAAAAAAAAAGTTCTGTGCGCTGAATTGGTAAGGTGACTAGTTTCTCTTCTTTTGTGTGGTTTTTCAGTAGACTTGTTGGGAATTTAGAACAGTGGGAATAGAGGTTAGGTCGGTTGAATGTTCCTCCTGCAGAATGTGGGAGGTAAAGGTCACCACTAGTGTCCCTGCTGACTGCTTCTGCGGGAAGTGCACCCAACCTCAGCTCCTCAAAAACTGGGTTAGGGAACTGAGCTGGAGCTGGATGAACTTCGGATCATTCAGGAGGCAGAAGGGGTTATTGAAAGGAGTTACAGAGAGGTAGACACACCTCAGGTACAAGAAGAAGGTAGATGGGTTATAGTCAAGGGATGGAAAGAGAACAAGCAGGCAGTGCAGGGATCCCCTGTGATGGAAATGTGTTGCTGGAAAAGCGCAGCAGGTCAGGCAGCATCTAGGGAACAGGAGAATCGACGTTTCGGGCATTAGCCCTTCTTCAGGAAGGGCTAATGCCCGAAACGTCGATTCTCCTGTTCCCTAGATGCTGCCTGACCTGCTGCGCTTTTCCAGCAACACATTTCCATCTCTGATCTCCAGCATCTGCAGACCTCACTTTCTCCCCAAAGGGATCCCCTGTGGCCATTCCCTCAATAACAAGTATACCACTTTGGACACTGTTGGGAGGGGTAAGCAATTGGGTACAGGTCTCTGGCATGGAGTCTGTCCCTGTTGCTCAGAAAGGAAAGGGAGAGATGAGCAGTAGTCATTGGGGACTCGATTGTTAGGAGGGACAGATAGGAAGTTCTGTGGGAATGAAGGAGACTCACGGTTGGTGTGTTGCCTCCCAGGTGCCTGGGTTCATGATGTCTCTGATTGTGTTTTTGGGATCCTTGGGGGGGAGGGGGAGCAGCCCCAAGTTGTGGTCCACGTAGGTACCAATGACATAGGGAGGAAGAGAGATGGGGATTTAAGGCAGAAATTCATGGAGCTATGGTGGAAGCTTAGAGCTAGAATGAACAGAGTTGTTATCTCTGATTTGTTGCTTGTGCCACGTGCTAGCAAGGTGAGGAATAGGGAGGGGGGGGGGGTCGAACACTTGGCTACAGGGGTGGTGCAGGAGGGAGGATTTTGGATTCCTGGATAATTGGGGCTCTTTCTGGGATAGGTGGGACCTCTACCACCAGGATGTTCTTCACCTGAACCAGAGGGGTACCAATATCCTGGGGTAAAATTTGCTTAATGCTCTCTGTGTGGTTTTAAACTAATCCAACGGGAGGATGGAAACCAAAATTGTAGTTTGAGTATACAGGAGGTTGAGAGTAATGAAGTCAGAAATAAGGTTTCAGAGTTGCAAGAAGACACCAGAAAGCAAGAGGTTGGTTTGAAGTGTGTCTACTTCAATACCAGGAACATCCAGAATGAGGCGGGTGAACTTGCAGCATGGGTTGATACCTGGGATTTTGATGTTGTCGCCATTTCAGAGACATGGGTAGAGCAGATTCCAGGCTTCAGATATTTCACTAAGAACAGAGAAAATGGTAAAAGAGGGGGTGGTGTGGCTCTGTTAGTCAAGAACAGTATTATAGTTGCAGAAAGGACTCGTTTACTGAAGTAGTATGTGCTGAGAATAGAAACAGGAAAGGAAAGGTCACCCTGTTGGGAGTTTTTTTACAGGCTTCCAAATAGTTCCAGAGATATAGAGGAAAGGATAGCAAAGATAATCCTCGATAGGAGCAAGAGTCACAAGGTAGTTGTTATGGGGGACTTCACCTTTCCAAATAGTGACTGGGAATACTATAGTTCAAGTAATTTAGGTCAGTTTTTGTCCAATGTGTGCAGAAGGGTTTCCTGACATAGTATATAGACAGGCCAACAAGAGGCAAGGCCACACTGGATTTGGTACTGGGTAATGAACCCAGCCAGGTGTTAGATTTGGAGATAGGTGACCACTTTGGTGATAGTGACCATAATTCGGTTCTGTTTACTTTACTGATGGAAAGGGATAGGTATATACCGCAGGGCAAGAGTTATACTTGGGGGAAAGGCAATTATGATACGATTAGGTAGGATTTAGGATGGGGAAGGAAACTGCAGGGATGGGCACAATTGAAATTTGGAGCTTATTCAAGGAACAGTTACTGCGGGTCCTTGATAAGTATGTACCTGTCAGGCAGGGAGGAAGCTGTCGAATGCAGAAGCCATGGTTTACTAAAGAAATTGAATCTCTTGTCAAGAGGAAGATGAAGGCTTATGTTAGGATGAGAAGAGATGGCTCAGTTAGGGCACTTGAGAGTTACAAGTTAGCCAAGAAAGACCTAAAGAGAGAGCTCAGAAGAGCCAGGAGGAGACATGAGAAGTTGTTGGCGAATAGGATCAAGGTAAACCATAAGGCTTCCTATAGTTATATCAGGAATAAAAGAATGACTAGAGTAAGATCAGGGCCAATCAAGGATAGTAGTGGCAAGTTGTGCATGGAATCAGAGGACATGGGGAAGCACTAAATGACTACTTTTCAACGGTATTCACACTAGAAAAAGACAATGTGGTCAAGGAGATTACTGAGATACAGGCTACTAGATTGGATGGGATTGAGGTTCACAAGGAGGAGGTATTAGCAATTCTGGAAAGTGTAAAAGTAGATAAGTCCCCTGGGCCGCATGGGATTTATCCTAGGATTCTCTGGGAAGGCAGGGAGGAGATTGCTGAGCCTGTGGCTTTGATCTTTACGTCGTCATTGTCTACAGGAATAGTGCCAGAAGACTGGAGGATAGCAAATAGTGTTCCCTTGTTCAGGAAAGGGAGTAGGGACAACTCTGGTAATTATAGACCTATGAGCCTTACTTCGGCTGTGTGTAAACTGTTGGAAAAGGTTATAAGAGATAGGATTTATAATCATCTAGAAAGGAATAAATTGATTCGGGATAGTCAACACGGTTTTGTGAAGGGTAGGATGTACCTCACAAACCTTATTGAGTTCTTTGAGAAGGTGACCAAACAGGTGGATGAGGGTAAAGTGGTTGATGTGGTGTATATGGATTTCAGTAAGGTGTTTGATAATAGTAAATTTGCAGATGATACTAAGATTGGTAGAGTTGTGGATAGTGATGAAGGATGTTGTAGGTTACACAGAGACATAGATAAGCTGTAGAGCTGGGCTGAGAGGTGGCAAATGGAGTTTAAAGCAGAAAAGTGTGAGGTAATTCACTTTGGAAGGAGCAACATGAATGCAGAATACTGGGCTATTGGTAAGATTCTTGGTAGTGTAGATGAGCAGAGGGATCTCAGTGTCCAGGTACATAGATCCCTGAAAGTTGCTGCCCAGGTTGGTAGGGTTGTTAAGAAAGCATACAGTGTTTTAGCTTTTATTAATAGACGGATTGAGTTTTGGAACCATAAGGTCATGCTGCAGGTGTACAAATGTCTGGTGTGGCATACAGTTCTGGTCATCGCATTATAGAAAGGATGTGGAAAGGGTTCAGGGAAGATTTACCATAATGTTGCCTGGTATGGAGGAAAGGCTGAAAGACTTGAGGCTTTTTTTGTTAAAGAAGAAGGTTGAAAAGGTTCTTAATTGAGACATATAATCAGAGGGTTAGATAGGGTGGACAGTGAGAGACATTTTCCCTTGGATGACGATGGCTAGCATGAGGGGACATAGCTTTAAATTGAGGGGTGATAGATGTAGGACAGATGTCAGAGGTAGTTTCTTTACTCTAAGTAGTAGGTGTGCGGATTGCACTGACTGCTACAGTAGTCGACTCGCCTACATTAAGGGCATTTAAATGGTCATTGGATAAACATATGGACAAGAATGGAATAGTGTAGGTTAGATGGGCTTCAGATTGGTTTCACAGGTCAGCACAACATTGAGGGCTGAAGGGTCTGTACTGTGCTGTAATGTTCTATGTCCTATGTTCTAACAGCTTGTAGACACATACCAAACAGATTCAAGAACAGCTTTTTCCCTGCTGTTATTAGACTTCTGAGTAGATCTAGGAGAAAGGAGTAGATCTCGGTCTGCAGATGGTGGAGAGTCAGAGTCAATAAGTGTGGCACTGGAAAAGTACAGTGGGTCAGGCAGCATCCGAGGAGCAGGAGAGTTGACGTTTCGGGCATAAACCCTTTGGGCACAGTCCTAATGAAAAGCTTATGCTCAAAATGTCGACTTTCCTGCTGCTCAGATGCTGCCTGACCTGCTGTGCTTTTCCAGTGCTACACTTTTCAATTCTGAATGGATTCTCAATCTTTAAATTTAATGATTTGGAGATGCCAGTGTTGGACTGGGGAGTACAAAGTTAAAAATCACACAACACCAGGTTATAGTCCAACAGGTTTAATTGAAAGCACACTAGCTTTCGGAGCACCGCTCCTTCATCAGGTGATTGTGGTCACCTGGTTCACCAGGTGATCAGGTGATCAGGTGATCCACAATCACCTGATGAAGGAGCGTCGCTCCGAAAGCTAGTGTGCTTCTAATTAAACCTGTTGGACTATAACCTGGCATTGCGTGATTTTTAACTTTAAATTTAATGTTAATCTCGCATTTCTCAGCAGCTGGAATGTTGTATTCCTCGCTCTGTTCTATTATCCTGATATACTTTGTATGTTATAACCTGCCTGTGCTGCACACAAAACAAAACTTTTCACTGTACCTAGGTACATGTGACAATAATAAGTCAAGATACATGTTGAAAATTGGAACAGTTACAATGAAAATTGCAGCTTTCAGTGATGGTAAAGGAAGATGGGTTGCAGGTCTTAATGAGAGTTATAGAGTGTGAGCCTTGGTGGGAATGAGTTCAGTAGCAGAGATAGAGTGAGTGTGAGGTAGCAAAGAGAAGAGTGCAGCACTAACTCTGGTGGAATGGAATAGGTCACTGACCTTCTTGTAGCATCTCTGACTGTTTGTCCTCCACGTTGAAATGTGTTTGACTGGGTGGCAACTCCAAACCAGGCCGCCAGAGTCTGATTGTGCAGCCTCCTCTGCCAATCCTCCCTGGGAAGAGGACACCTCTGTTTTGTACCATCCCTACTCCAGGATGTCCTTTCCCTATCAGAGTACCATGAGACCACCTTATCCTTCTGAAACATGTCAGACTCTGTCTTTGACCGAATAGGGCAGCTTCAGAAGCCAGTGCAGATGTTGTGGCTGTCAGTGATGCTGGTCTTACTTTCTAAAAATTTATTCATTTGTGAAATGTGGGTGTCCCTGGCTGGGCCAGCATTTATTACCGATCCCAAGACACCCTTGAGAAGGTGGCGGTGAGCTGCCTTCTTGAACCTGCTGCAGTCCACCTGCTTCGGGTTGGCCCAAAATTCCATTAAGGCGGGAATTCTCGGATTTTGACCCTTTCTGCTAATAGCCAATGAGTGATGAGCTATTCTAGGAGTGCCAGGTCTAAGATGAGGATTGAATCAGATGTGAGGAATGGGATGGATAGTTAATGAAGTTGTTTGATACAGTGTGACGAGAAATCTCACAAGGCCTCATGGTCAGACTCCCTATAGAAAAACTCAACACAACTTGCACTTACCGACAAAAATAAAATTCAGCCTTGTGTTATATACTCTCAAAGGAATAATTATGCAAATTGGACAGAAATATAATTCATATTTATGAAAAGAATGTTTTGATGACGATAAAACTGACATAGCAAATTAAGCACTTTTCACAA
>NC_057713.1:137594687-137624274 GCF_004010195.1 Chiloscyllium plagiosum
TTCCTTCTTGGATTTGATCACAGACAGAATTCACAAGCACTTCAATCATAATGGAGGATTGGTAAAATTCATATTCTCAAGTAAAAGTCTGCAAAGTTGCAGTAAAGATGATCAGTTTCTGAATGGCCAGGTTTCAATGCAACTCATTTGTGGCTGGCAATATTCATTTAAACTCAAAATGTCTTCACCCAACAGTGATGGTAACGTACCTTTTAATTTCCATGGAAACCATTGCTTTTGCATTAAACATGGTCACAACCACAATATGTAGTTATTATCAATTTTATAAAAAAAAAACTCCTTTTAAAAATGCACACAAAACAGTTTTTAACACGGCTTCCAACAATCACTTGGCATTTCTCATTGATTGGACTGAGATTGCAACTGGACTGTATCAATTAGGTGAAAGTGAGGACTGCAGATGCTGGAGTGAGGGTATCATAAAAAACCTATTTTCATAAAGGTCAAGCGTTGACAATGATTTCTCTGTGGTGTGAATAGCGCAGCATACCTGAAGAATGGGATCATTAAAATTACTGGCTGAGAGATTTAAAAAGTTAATTTCCTTAATTAAATGACAATACTCTCGACTTCGGCTGACCCAGTACTCATTCGTCAATTTGAGCTAGGGGCCATTTTTGAATTTTGACCTGTACAGAAAATCTGGATGAGAGCAACTATATAGCAGAGAATTATTTGACCACCATGAGAAAATAATAACTGTTTCAGAGACAGAAACATAGACAGAGAGGCTTACTTGAGTTGGTAAAGGGTAACAAAGGAGACCTCACTGAGGAACCTGTTCAGCTTGTGTCCACTGTGGGAATAAACTCCAACTCTTTGTCTATAAAGCAACCATTGTAGCTGTTGAATCTGACTTCCAGGTTTTAAACAGTTTCACTTCAGAAAAAGGATATTCAAAATGCCAGGCCTGCAATGATAATACAGATTTTTATCATTTTTGTTTTCTATGGGATATAGAAAATAGAACATAGAATAGTACAGCACAGGAATAGGCCCTTCAGCCCACCATGTCTGTGCCATTGATGCCATTCTAAACTAATCCCATCTGCCTACCTATGATCAGTATCCCTGATGAAGGGATGTTGATTCTCCTGCTCCTCGAATGTTGCCTGGCCTGCTGTGCTTTTCCAGCACCACACTCCCGACTCTGATGTCCAGCATCTGCAGTCCTCACTTTCTCCTTCTGTTCCCTGCCTGTTCTTGTGTCTGTCTAAATGCCTCTTAAATATTGCTTTCACATCCATTCCTACCACTTTCCCTTGCAGCATATTCCAGGCACCTACCATCTTCTGTATAAAAAACTTCCCTCTCACTTCTCCTTTAAACCTTTCCCCTCTCACCTTAAACCTATATCCCCTAATATTTTGCAATTCCACCCTGGGAAAAAAAATCTCTGACCATCCACCCTATCTGTGCCTCTCATAATTTTGCATTCTTCTATCAGGTTGCCCATCAGACTCCGAAGCTCTAGTGAAAACAATCTAAGATTGTCCGATCTCTCCTTCTAGCTAACCCACTCTAATCCAGGCAACATCCTGTTAAACCTCATTCACGCCCTCTTCAAAGCCTCCACATCTTTCCTATAGTGTGGCAACCAGAACTGAACACAATACTCCAAATGTGGTTGAAGTAAAGTCTTCCATAGCTGCAACATGACTTGCCAACGTATAGACTCAATGCCCCGACAAGGCAAGCATGCTTATCCACTTGCGTTGCCACTTTCAAGGAGCTATGGACTTGGGCCCCATGATCTCTCAATATATCAATGCTCCTAAGGGGCCTGTGATTTGCAATATACTTTCCTCTTGCAGTTGACCTCCCAAGATGCATCACTGCATACTTGTTCAGATTAAGCTCCATATGCCATTTCTCCACCCAACTTTCCAACTGATCTGTATTGTGCTGTATTCTTTGACAACCTTCCTCACTATCCACAGCTACTACAATTTTTGTGTTATCTGCAAACTTACTAAACACACCATCTACATTTTCGTCTAAATCATTTATATGTATGTATTGCAGACAACAGACGTCCCAGCATTCATTCATAACTTCTCAAGAGCACAGAATTATTACGGTACAGAAGGAGGCTATTCAGCCCATTGTGGTTGGAGTAGCTCTATTATCTAGTACTAAACTCCTGTTTTTTTTCAATATCCTGCACACCACTCCTACCTAACCTCCTATTGAATGCCTCGACTAAACCTGCCTCCACCACATTTTCAGGCAATGCATTCCAGACCCTAACTACTCACTGTGTGAGAAAGGTTTTAAATTATATCCTTACTTACTTTAATTTTTTGTAAAAACTTCAGCTAATATCTTGATTTTTTTTTACTTGTAGATTAGATTAAGATTACTTTACAGTGTGGAAACAGGCCCTTTGGCCCAACAAGTCCACACCGACCCGCCGAAGCACAACCCACCCATACCCCTACATTTACCCCTTACCTAACACTACGGACAATTTAGCATGGCCAATTCACCTGACCTGCACATCTTTTGTGACTGTGGGAGGAAACCGGAGGAAACCCACGCAGACACGGGGAGAATGTGCAAACTCCACACAGTCAGTCGCCTGAAGCGGGAATTGAACCCGGTTCTCTGGCGCTGTGAGGCAGCAGTGCTAACCACTGTGCCACCGTGCCGCCCACAGTAGTTTTCATCGATGGTTGTGGGACAGACTAGATATTTGTCATGTTTAAAGCACAGATCTATGCTTCTGGCTATTGTTGTATTTAAACACTTGATTATTAAAATATAAGCTTGTAAGGGATCTTTGACATCCAATATCAACATGCCTGAATGTCGAGGTGATATTATTATCTTCTTCATGTTCCATATCACATTCCTGCTTGGTGCCAGGATTATTGTTCACAGTTTGACACATTTAAGGAAACAATCTTAAAAGTAATGCTTTTATTATTAATGACATCTAAATGGACACACATATGAGTATCCTCTGTCCTTTTATTGACTTTTACAAATAAACACAAAGATGGTTAGTTGGGTTAGAGATATTGTATGTTACTTCATGTAGGAACTTAATACAATCCATTCATATTTTGTTCCCATTTACAGTTGTGCTTTTCAATTGCAATAATTTAGTCAGCTTCAAATGGGAACATTTTTGTTATCATCATAAAAGTCTTCACTTTTATTCATCGGTATCTTGACCTCTTTGCGCCGTCATAATTGATTTCACCAAAAATCATTCATCACTTCTTTAATCAGCCTGAAGACATGACAAGAGAAGTATCTATGAATTTTAACATTCCCAGTGCTACAGAATCACCTCTCACACCGATGTGTTGCGTTTCAATTTGAAAAGTGTTTCTCTTTCAGTACAGACATCCTTTACCTTCAGTGACACAGCTATTCACCAGAAAGAGAAAAAACAAAGTTCAGTTGTTTTCAAAGGAAAGATTTCCAACTATTTTGACAGTAGGCAGGGCTGTACATAATGATGTTAAATTGAGAATAAGAGCCAACCTTTGTCTGTTGTTAAAATAATCAAATACAGCAATGTAGTCAATTATTTCCAAAAAACTGAACTTAACATCCCTAACTGTGTTCTAGAGGCAGTGAGATATTGTAGGTGAACTCACACCTACACTTAGGAAATGGTTCCAAGTTTTGACACAGCAACTGTAAGGAAATATTGAAATGGTTCCAAGTCAGATGGTGTGTGATTCTGAATGATACTTCAAGGTTCTGGTGTTCCCAAGATTCTGGTGCACTTGGCTCTCAAGGTCCTAGAAGTTTCAGCTTTGAAAGGTGTTGCTGAGGAAGGTTTATTGAGTTGTTGTTGTGTGTACTGTATATTATACAGACTTGCCTATGAGGGGGTGTAAGGAAGGTTCCCTAATTTAATTCCTGGGATGACAGGAGTGACTTATGAAGAGACATTGGGTAAAATGAATTTATATTTTCAATTGTTTAGCAGTTTAATTGGTAATCTTATTCAATGCCTAACATTTGTAAGGGGCATGACAGAGTAGATACTGGACGGATGCAATCCTGGAGCCAGACAATACCCAGAGGTGGACTCCAGGAGCAAGCCAGAGAAAAACCAATCCTCTGTTTGTTGTGACCAGACTCCAGACAAAGTCCTACAAGTTTGTACAGTTTCAGATTCATGCCCTAAATCATTAAACTGCCAGGTAATGAAAGATGAACTGACTCTTCTTTATTCAAATGGCATCTGGGTTGATTACTATAGGGTTAGTTTATAAAGGTTACCTTGCAGAATCCTTCTCCCAGCTCAAATGCATCATGTTTTATCAGTTACAATGTGAAAAAAATGAATAGCACAACACATATATGTAAAATGGAATAATATGTCAGACCAAGAAAAGATAACATTTTAAAGATTATAGGATTGGTCTCTCTACATTGTTCATGAAGAGCAGATTGTGGAAAATTGCTAGATGAATAGTAGATTTCAGGATTCTTGGCTTTTTAGCTGGAATCCTTTTATTGTGTTTCCTTTGACAGTGATTGGTCGGCAGAACTCAGAGTGACAGAGTCTTTCTGTTGTCCCTTTCCTTTTGATTGGCTTGTTAGCTGGCTGGCTTCCAACACTCAGAGTAAAAGAACACTTGTACCTGCAACACAGAGGTGCCTAATGACTATGATCTTTGCAATACACTCACACTCAAACTCAAGCTGCTATACATGGAACTCAATTCACTCGCAATCCTTCTCCCACTAGCACACGCTGACTGGAGTTGCAGTTGCAAGGTTTCAACCATTGTTTTTGTATATTCCTGAAAGGACAAAATGCAAAGAAATCTGCATGATGTGGGATGGAGGGGTGGGGGAAGGACAATGACTTCTAACACTTAATGGCTAAAACCAGGAGTGTCCAGACAATATTTCTCTGCCCTGGCTGCGCTGGTGCCTGAGGCAGACTTACATGCTTGTCCATTTCACCCTCGTATTTAAATCCAGGATTAAGGGTCAGTCCTTCTTGGGTTGCAAAGTTGTACAGCACGCAACGTGACATGACAATCCTGAGCAATATCACCGATCAATACTGTAAAGTGGCCCCTAACCTGCATGAATTCTGTATCTCTACTGTCTCCAACACCATCTGACACGCGACTACACACGCAATGTTGTATCATTGCTGTACTTAGTTGGTAGCCCTGTAATACAGCTTCATGAGCTATAGTCGAAAAGTGTGGTGCTGGAAAAGCACATCAGGTTAGGCAGCACCCGAGGAGTAGGACAGTCGACATTTCAGGAATTCCCATTCCTGAGAGAAAGTGAGGATTGCAGATGCTGAAAATTAGAGTTGAAAAGTGTGACTAGCTGGACTACACCACCTTCCATACCCCATCCTGTAAAAACACTATCCCTTACTCCCAATTCCTTGCCTCCACCATCTTTGATCCCAGGAGGAGCAATTCCACTCCGGGACATCTTACATGGCCTCTTATCTCAAGGACTGCAATTTCGTCTCCCACATGATCAACACTGCCCTACAGCACATCTCCTCCACTTCCCGTCCTTGAACCCAACCCCTCCAACCACAACAAGGATTGAACCCCCCGGTCCTCAGCTTCCACCTCACTAACCTCCACATATTGCCCATTATCTTCTGCCATTTCTGCCACCTACAATCAGACCTCACCAGAGATATATTTCCCTCCCACTTCTACCTGCATGCTGCAGAGACCATTCCCTCACAACTCCCTCATTAGGTTCATTCCCCCCACAACTCACCCTCCACTCATGGCACCTTCCCTTGTCACCACAAGAGATGTAAAAACCTGTGCCCACACCTCCCCCCTCACTTCTGCCCAATGCTCTAAGGGATCCTTCCACACCTGGCAGAGATTTTCCAACACATCCAACCATCTCATCCACTGTCTTCACTGCTCTCAATGTGGTCTCCTCTACTTTGGGGAGATAGGACATCAACCTGCAGAACGTTTCAGGAAACATCTCTGGGACACACCCACCAAAAAACCCCACCACTCTGTGGCTGAACACTTCAACCCCCCCTCCCACTCCGCCAAAGACATGCAAATCTTGGGCCTCCTCCATTGCCAAATCCAAACCACCTGACGTCTGAAGGAAGAATGCCCTCTATCCACCCGGCATCAGCGTTGACTCCACCAGTTTCCTCATCTCCCCTCCCACCTCCTCATCCCAGATCCAACCCTCCAACTTAGCATCACCCTCTTGAACTGCCTTACCTGTCCATCTTCCTTCTCACCTATCCGCTCCACCCTCCACTCCAACCTATCACCATCACCCCCCATGTTCATCTATGTCATTCCTAACGACCAACGCCCACCCACCTATTTATCTCTCAGCCCTCATCCACACCCACCCCCCACATTCCTGATGAAGGGCTTATGCCTGAAATGTCAACTCTTCTGCTTCTCGGATGCTGTCTGACCTGCTGTGCTTTTCCATTGACACACTTTTTGACTCTGACTCTCCAGCATCTACAATCCTCACTTCTTATTGTCTATGTTCTCAATGGTCATCTGTTATACCTGGTAGCTATCCTGTAACCCCCAGTGCAATTTTAGCTTCACCCAGAAGAATTATGTCACTACTCTGACTGTCCACACTTACAGTTCAAATCTTCATGTTGGTATCACACTATATTCAAAGATTGGAATACCTCCTCGTTGACAAAGGACAATGACATTTGTGTTCAAACAATAGTCCCAATCACCTGTGGGAACCAGCAATCCCGTGGAATGTGAAGGCTCGATCCTTCAGCCTCTAGGGAACGTGTCAAAATCAATTAAGTCCGAAACCTGATGAAAAATTGCTTTAGTTATGTGAAGACCTCACAGCAAATTGGGAAATATTGCACATGTTACAAGCCCCAGATAGAAATGTTGCCAGACTCTCCTTTTGGTGTCTTTGTGCCTACATCATGTTCTCAACATAAGCAACATTGTGACAGTGCCTGGAGCTCACAATATTGAGGAAGAAAGTGGTGAAGAATGTTTTCAGTTGAAGACTTTAATAATCAACGGAATACCTGTTAAAAGTGACAGTTAAAATCAACCAAAAACTCACACACACATTTGTCTTTTAGTAAAACAATGGTCTACAAAATGCTGCAGAAATATTATCACACTTACTCTGATTTATAAAAATCTTGCAAAGATCATTGTCACACTGAAATGCACCGTGCAGTAGAGAGTTCCTCTAACCTTAAAGACCAGGGGCATAACAGGTAAGCGTCTCTTTTTTACTTTGTGACTGGGGGACTAGCGGGGATGGCAGTGCAGGGAGAGCAATGTTCCTCCTGCAGGATATTTGAGGAGAGGGACGCCATTAGTGTCCCATCCAAGTATATCTGCAGGAAGTGCACCCAACTCTCGCTCCTCCAAGACCGTGTTAGGGAACTGGAGCGGGAGCTGGATGAACTTCGGATCATTCGGGAGGCAGAGGCTGTGATAGATAGGAGTTACAGGGAAGTAGTTACTCCCAGGCAAGAAGAAAGCTGGGTGACTGTTCAAAAGGGGAAAAACACAGTCAGTGGAGGGATCCCCTGTGGTTGTTCCCCTGAAAAACATGTATATTGTTTTGGATACTGTTGAGGGGAACGACTTACCAGGGGTATGCAGTGGGGCCCAGGTCTCTGGCACAGAGTCTGTCCCTGTTGCACAGTAGGGAAGGAGGGAAAGGAAGCGAGTGTTAGTCATTGGGGACTCGATAGTTAGAGGCTCAGATAGAAGGGTTGTTGGGAACAAACAAGACTGCGGTTGGTGTTTTGCCTCCCAGGTGCCAGGGTCCGTGATGTCTCGGATCGTATCTTTGGGGTCCTGAAGGAAGAGGGTGACCAGCCTCAAGTCGTTGTCCATGTAGGTACCAATGACATAGGTAGAAAGAGGGATAGGGATGTAAGGCAGATTTCAGGGAGCTAGGGTGGAAGCTGAGAGCTAGGAAAAACAGAGTTGTTACCTCTGGCTTGTTATGCCTGCCACGTGATAGCGAGGCAAGGAATAGGGAGAGGTATCAGCTGAAAATGTGGCTGCAAGGATGGTGCAGGAGGGAGGGTTTCAGGTACATGAATAATTGGGGCTCATTCTGAGGAAGGTGGGACTTGTACAACAGGACGGTTTTCACTTGAACCAGAGGGGTCCTAAAATCCTGGGTGGGAAATTTGCTGGTGCTATTCGGGTGGGTTTAAACTAGCTCAGCAGGGGGATGGGAACCGGAGGTGTAGTTGCGATGCACAGGAGGATGAGAATAGGAAGTACAGAGATAGGATTTCAGGGTCGCAGGAATGTGCTGGCAGACAGCAACATGGTTTGAAGTGTGTCTACTTCAATGCCAGAAGTATCTGAAATAAGGTAGGCGAGTTTGCAGCATGGATAGGTACCTGGACTTCGATGTTGTGGCCATTTTGGAGACATGGATAGAGCAGGGTGAGGAATGGATGAGAAAGGTTCCAGGGTTTAGACCTTTCATTAAGAACAGGCAAGGCGGTAAAAGAGGGGGAGGTGTGGCCTTGTCAGTCAAGGATAGTATAATGGTGGCTGAAAGAACTTTTCATGAGGACTCGTTTACTGAGGCAGTGTGGGCTGAGATTAGAAACAGGAGAGGAGAGGTCACACTGCTTGGAGTTTTTTATTGGCCTCCGCAGAGTTCCAGGGAGGTAGAAGAGAGGATTAGCAAAATTATTCTGAATAGGAGTGAAAGGAACAGGGTGGTAATTATGGGGGACTTTAACTTCCCCAACATTGACTGGAAATGCTATAACTCTAGTATGTCGGATGGATCAGTTTTTGTCCAATGCGTACAGGAGGGTTTCCTGACACAGTAAGTCGAAGGGCCGACAAGAGGGGAGGCCACACTGGATCTGGTGCTTGGTAATGAACCAGGCCAGGTGTTTCATTTAGTTGTAGGTGAGCACTTTGGAGAGAGTGACCATAATTCAGTTACATTTCATTTAGCAATGGAAAGGGATAGGTACATGCCACAGATCAAGAGTTATCGATGGGGCAAGGGCAATTATAATGCGATTACGCAGGAATTAAGATGCATAGAATGGAGTAGCAAAATGCAGGGGATGCAGACAATGGAAATGTGGAGCTGGTTTAAGGAACAGATATTGGGTGTCCTTGATGGGTATGTCCTTGTCAGTCAGGGAGGAAGTGATAAGGTAAGGAAACCACGGTTTACAACAGAAATTGTATCTCTTGTTCCAAAGAAGAAGGAGGCTTATGTGTTGATGAGGCAAGATAGTTCAGATGAGGCGATGGAGAGTTACAGATCAGCTAGGAAGGATTTAAAGAGAGAGTTAAGAAGAGCAAAGAGAGGACACGAGCAGTCTTTAGCAAATAGAATAAAGGAGAACCCTAAAACTTTCTATAGGGTATGTGAGGAATAAAAGGATGATTAGGGTAGAAATAGGGCCAATCAAAGACAGAAGTGAGAAGTTGAGTGTGGACCCTGTGGAGATCGGAGAGGTGCTAAATAAACATTTCTCATCGGTGTTCACTCAGGAAAAGGAGAATATTGTAGAGGAGAAGAATGAGATACGGGATATTAGACTAGAAAGGATCGAGGTTATTTACGAACAGGGGTTATCATTTCTAGAAGGAGTGGAAGTAGACAAGTCCCCTAGGCTGGATGGGATCTATCCGAGGATTCTCTGGGAAGTTAGGGAGAAGATAGCAGAGCCTTTGTCTTTGATATTTGAGTTGCCATTGTCTACAGGTTTGGTACCAGAGGACTGGAGGATTGCAAATGTTGTGCCCTTGTTCAAGAAGGGCAGTAGAGATGACCCGGGTAATTATAGACCAGTGAGCCTTACTTCTGTTGTAGGAAAGGTTTTGGAAAAGATTATAAGAAATAAGATTTATAATCATCTAGCAAGCAACAATTTGATTTCAGATAGTCAACATGGTTTCATCAAGGGCAGGTCATGTCTCACAAACCCCATTGAGTTTTTTGAGAATATACTTGAGGGTAGGGCAGTTGACGTGGTGCATATGGACTTCAGCAAAGCCTTTGATAAGGTTCCACATGGTAGGCTGTTGGAGAAAATGCAGAGGCATGGAACGGAGGGTGATTTCGCAGTTTGGATTAGAAACTGGCTTTCTGAAAGAAGGCAGCGAGTGGTGGTTAATGGAAACTTTTCAGCCTGGAGTCCAGTTACTAGTGGAGTCCCACAAGGATCTGTTTTGGGACCACTGCTGTTTGTCATTTTTATAAATTACTTTGACGCAGTTATAAGTGGATGGATTAGTAAATTTGCAGATGACACTAAAGTCGGAGGAGTAGTGGACAGTTTGGAAGAATGTTACAGGTTGCAGGGGGACTTGGATAAACTGCAGAATTGGGCTGAGAGGTGGCAAATGGAGTTCAATGCAGCTAAATGTGAGGTGATGCACTTTGGGAAGAATAACAGGAAGGCAGAGTACTGGATCAATGGAAAGATTCTTGGTAGTGTGGATGTGCAGAGGGATCTTGGAGTCCATGTACATAGATCCCTGAAAGTTGCCACCCAAGTGAATAGTGCTGTTAAGAAGGCGTACGGTGTGTTTGGTTTAATTTGTAGAGGGATTGAGATCCGGAGCCACAATATCATGCTGCAACTATACAAAATGCTGGTGTGGCCATACTTGGAATGTTGTGTACAGTTGTGGTCCCCATATTTCGGGAAGGATATGGAAGCGTAGGAAAAGATGCAGAGGAGATTCACCAGGATGTTGCCTGGTCTGGAGGGAAGGTTTTATGAGGAAAAGCTGAGAGACCTGGGTCCATTCTCATTGGCAAGAAGGCTAAGGGGGGCTTTGATAGAGACATGCAAGATGATCAGAGGATTAGATAGGATAGACAGTGAAAGTCTTTTTCCTAGGATGATGACGTCAGCTTGTACGAGGGGGCATAGCTATAAATTGAGGGGTGATAGATTTAAAATAGATGTCAGAGGCAGGATCTTTACGCAGAGACTGGTAAGGGCGTGGAATGCCCTACCTGCTAATGTAGTCAGCTCAGTCACATTAGGGAGATTTAAACAAGCCTTAGATAAGCACATGGATGATTATGTGATAGTGTAGGGGGACGAGCTGAGAATAGTTCACAGGTCAGCGCAACAGCGAGGGCCAAAAGGCCTGCTCTGCGCTGTATTGTTCTCTGTTCTATATTCTACACTAATGGACGATGTAGCATTATAGAATCCAGCTCTACACTGACAGATCAGTTAAACTACGTTTATTGCATTTTTAATCCACCTTGATAAGCAATCTCATGTAACTACTGCTGGTCAAACTCCTTTTAGATTAGCAATGAAAAGATCTGAAATAATCTCTTGATTACTGTTATTCCATCAGGGAAGCTATCTGAAGTCTGCAATAACATATGTGTGTAATCAGCAGCCGTTTAAAATGTTGTGGCCATCCAAAAATCATAAAATCCTAAATAAGAATTTCAAACCCAGCACACTTTATGCAAATATGTATGAGTGCATTGTTTTGTGTACTTCTGATGTGCACGTCAAGCATACGCTTCTATTTCAATATTGGCACAATCACAATCTCCAGGTCATACAATCTAAATGGATAGAGATTATAGCACTCTGAGGGAAAGAGAGATCTGGGTGCCATGATTCATGAATCACAATAAATTAGTACAAAGTTGCAATCACCTGATGAAGGAGCGTCGCTCCAAAAGCTAGTGTGCTTCCAATTAAACTTGTTGGACTATAACCTGGTGTTGTGTGATTTTTAACTTTGTACACCCCAGTCCAACACCGGCATCTCCGAATCATGGTAATATTCTTGGTAGTGTAGATGAGCAGAGAGATTTCGGTGTCCATGTACATAGATTCCTGAAAGGTGCCACCCAGGTTGTTAGGGTTCTTAAGAAGGCATACGGTGTGTTAGCTTTTACTGATAGAGGGATGGAGTTTTGGAGCCATGAGGTCATGCTGCAGCTGTACAAAACTCTGGTGCGGCCACACTTGGAGCATTGCTTACAGTTCTGGTCACCGCATTATAGGAAGGATGCGGAAGTATTGGGAAGGGTGCAGAGGAGATTTACTAGGATGTTGTCTGGCATTGAGGGAAGGTCTTATGAGGAAAGGCTAAGGGACTAGATGCTGTTGTCGTTAAAGAGAAGAAGGTTGAGGGATGACGTAATCGAGACATATAAGATAATCAGAGAGTTAGATAGAGTGGACAGAGAGAGCCTTTTTTCCTCGGATGGGGATGGCTAGCATGAGGGGGCATAGCTTTAAATTAAGGTGTGATAGATATAGGACAGATGTCAGAGTAGTTTCTTTACTCAGAGAATAGTAGGGGCATAGAACGGCCTGCCTGCAAAGGTAGTAGACTCACCAACTTTAAGGGCATTTAAATGGTCATTGGATAAACATAAGGAGGAAAATGGAATAGCACAGGATAGATAGGCTTCAGATTGGCTCCACAGGTTGGCACAACATCGAGGGCCAAAGGGCCTGTACTGCGCTCTAATGTTCTATGTTCTATGATGGCAAAAGGAATGGTTGTTTAGCAGTTAGCACTGCTGTACCACAGCACCAGGGACTTGGGTTCAATTCTACCCTTGGCAACTGCCTGTGTGAAGTTTACACATTCTCCGCATGTCGGTGTGGGCTTCTGCCAGGTACTCTGGTTTCCTCTCACAGTCCAGAGATGTGCAGGTTAGGTGGATTGCTAAATTGCCCATGGTGTCCAGGAATATGTAGATTAAGTAGATTAGACATGGGAAGTGTGGGGTTACAGGGATAGGGTGCAGGGGTGCGAATCTGGGTGGGATGTTTTTAGATTACTTACAGTGTGGAAACAGGCCCTTTGGCCCAACAAGTCCACACCTATCCTCCAAAGAGCAACCCACCCAGACCCCTTCCCCTACATTTACCCTTTCACCTAACACTACGGACAATTTAGCATGGCCATTTCGCGTGACCTGCACGTTTTTGGACAGTGGGAGAAAACTGGAGCTCCCGGAGGAAACCCACGCAGACAGGGGGAGAATGTGCAAACTCCACACAGACAGTTGCTTGAGGTAGGAATTGAACCCAGGTCTCTGGCGCTGTGAGGCAGCAGTGCTAACTGTTGTGCCACCGTGCCTTTGAAGGGTTGGTGTGGACTTGTTGAGCCAAATGACCTGTTTCAACATTGTAGGGATTCTATAGGAAGTTATTGCTAGAGGAATGAAATACAAAGGTAGGGATACTTTGTTACACTTGTAACTTTTAGAAGACCATATCTAGAGTCCAGTGTACAGTTTGATCTCATTATTTAAGAAAGGACATAACTGCATTGGAAGTAATTCAGAAAACATTCACTTGATTGATTTCTGGGTTAGGGGGCGATACAGTGGCTCAGTGGTTAGCACTGCTGCCTCACAGCACCAGGATCCCAGGTTTGATTCCAGCCTTGAGCGACTGTCTGTGTGAAGTTTGCACATTCTCCACATGTCTGCGTGGGTTTCCTTCGGGTGCTCCGGTTTTCTCCCACAATCCAAAGATGTGCAGGTTAGTGAATTGGTCATGCTAAATTGCCCGTAGTGTTAGGTGCATTAGGGAGAGGTAAATATAGGGTAGGGGAAATGGGTCTGGGTGGGTTACCCTTTGGAGGATCCGTGTGGACTTGTTGGGCCGAAGGGCCTGTTTCCATACTGTAGGGAAACTAATCTAATCTTATCAGGAAGGTTTTCTTATTGGGAAAAGATGGATAGTTTGAACCAGTATTCGTTAGAGTCTAGAAATATGAGAGGCAATCTTATTGAAACATATAAGATGGTGAGGGTACTTGGTAGAGTAGTTGCCGAAAAGTTGTTTCCCTTTCTGTGAGAGAATAAACCGAAGAGGTAAAGGTTAAAAATAATTGTCTTGTGTTTCATGTGGGAATGAGGAGAATTTCTCTCCTTCAGCAGTTAATGAACCTTCAGAACTCCTTTCCTAGACATGGGGTTGAAGCCATAATCAGATCAGACATGGTCTTTTTGAATGGTGTGACAGGCTCAAAGGCCAAATTGTCTACTCTTTCTTTGAGAACACCCTCCAAACTGATGACTCTTTACCCAAGCTTAAGGACATCAGATACACAGAAGCACCAGCACCTGCCATTTCATTCCAAACTGACATCATTCTGACTTGGAGATGTATCTCAGTTCTTTCACTGTTGCCAAGTTAAAATCCTGGAAATCTCTCCTGAACAACACCATGACTATTCCTAAATCCCAAAGGACTTGAAGAAGGCAGCTCAGTCACAGTTGGTGATGGGTCATGAATGTTGGTCCTGCCAGCAACCCCCACATCCCATGAATCAACGAATGAAACTTCTTTCTAAATTCACTTTCCTTAATAAGCAACTGCCTGCTGCCCGAAATGGATAACCTAACCTTTCACTCTAATTCTATCATCTCACATTGTAAAGGTTACTCAGTAACTATAATGTACACTTTTAAGGAAAGTGGTCTCCCATGAAGGAAATGCTTTCCTAAAAGCTTTATTCCTGGCGAAGGCAAGAGGCTAAATATCCAATGGAGCTACAGTTCAGCGAGCAAACCTACACCCTAAACCTCAACTTGAGCTACAAACCTTCACAATCCTTGCAAATATCCAATGGAAAATATTTGAATTCTCAATTTATTTCTAATTCACTTTCAGCCTAAATAATTTAAACACAAGTATCATCATGTAGCAGTTACTTCAGTGCAATATCTTTTCTTTCAAAATCCGTCTGAATACTTCGTGCAGGATATGTTGCACTACTCTTCAGGTTTGGATGTATTTGAGATTTGTTTTGCCTTCTGGAGCAATGTATTTTTTTGTCTTAACAGAAGAAATGTGTATAACTGTTTCAAAATAAGCATGCTACTAGTTTCTATTCCACTATCCACTCTGTGTTTTCAGGCCAATTATCCTGCATGAGTGCATGCCTACATCAGGGTCAGTTGGGATGATGTGATAGTTATTGCACATGAATGGTTTCATGTATCTGGTGGTTTGCCCTGCCAAGCAGTTATAGTATTGATTAAGTAGGGGGAAGTTTCTCTTACACATTTTGCTCCAAGCTCTGTTATACTAATTTAATGTTGTCAAGGAAACATTTCCACCCTACATCCAGTAATCATCAGCCTTTGGTTTTTTGTTCTCCCTGCTATCCAGTAACAATGTTTGTTTAAAAAGTAATTTCTGCTACTTTGTTCTTTTGCGAATATCAAGATAACATAGCTGCTGCCTTTGTTACATGTAATACAATTCTGATTTCCAACATTTCTGATTATAGCATAGGAACAGTCTTAAGAAAAAATGCCACTATTCTACGTAAGATGCAGAAACACTCCAATTGTCTTGTCCCCTGTTCCCTTCTTCCTTGTCTGCTTTTTCTTAAATGTATCTGTATTATTCTCCTCAGCCACACCCTCTGTTAAATAATTCCACATTCTTATCATTCTTTAGGTGAAGAATCTTTCTCTAAATTCCTTATAGCCTTTATAAATAATTATTTTATATTATGACCTCCAGTTATGCTCTTCCCCTGAAGAGTCCTATTGGCAGTATCCTGTTTTAGGGGCCAAGTCCCCACTGGCAGTACTGGAAGTGAGTGCCACTTCTAATTAATATTGGGAAATAATGTATCACAATCAAAATGTACATTTAAAGTGTAGGCAGTGGACACAGAGGCCTGAAACAACAGCTCAGTGAGGGTAGGCTGGAAGTACTCGGGCATGACATCTGCATACTAGTTCGAAGGTTAAGGCAGGCTATAAAAGGGTTACCTAGATAAATAATCAGACTGCACAGACAGATACCATTAGAAATCATTTGAGATCAATCAATTTCTGCTTCAATCCAAGGGAAGCAAACCCTACTCAAACCTTGTTCCCCAACGCATGCCATGGTTTCATCAACCCCATCACTTCCTGCAGCTCTGACACTGGAATCATGTCCTGGGACACCCATCATTTCTGCTCAGTCAATATCAGTGCCAAGACATATCAGTCCCACAGTTCAACAATATCTTCCAGAAGGTCTTCCTCTAGGCCATTGGTGAAAGGCAGGAGAAATTCAGAACAAGGACTGAGTTTGATGATCAACCATGATCATATTGAATAACAGGGCAGGCTCGAAGGGCTGAAAGGCCGACTCCCTCTTCTATTTTGTCTGTTTCTTAATGAAAGGCAGGGGATACTCTGAGTGAGCCATAACAACAGCAGACCCTCAAGCCCAACCAGACGTTCACAGCTGAGGTAAGCAGCCCTCAGAACAAGCAACACTAAGAAACAGACAAAATAGAAGGAGCAGTAGGCCATTCAGCCCATTGAGCCTGCCCTTTTACTCAATATGATCATGGCTGAACATCAAACTCAGTTGCCTTTCCCAATATATCCCCCCCTACCCTTTGAACCATTTAGCTCTAAGAATTACATCTGACTCTTTCTTGAAAACGTAATGTCTTGGCCTGAACAGTTTTCTGTGACAGGCTTAGCACTCTGAGTGAAGAAATTTCTTCCAATCTCCGTGCTGAATGAAACCATAAGATCATAAGAAGCAAGAGTAGGTCATTCAACATCTTGAAGCCTGCTGTGCCATTCGATAGGATCACGGCTGATCCAATATTCCTCACCCCTACATTCCTGCCCTTTCCCCATAACGCTTGTTTCCTCTATTAATCTAGAATCTATCTCTTACAACCTTAAATATACACAGGAACTCTGCCCCCACAGCTCTCACACAGGTGACAAGGATTTCCAAAGACTCACAACCCTCTGAGAGAAGAAATTCCTCCTCATCTCAGTCTTAAATTGGTGTTCCTTTATTCTGAGATAATGCCCACTGGTCTTAGACTCTCCCATGAGGGAAACATCCTCTCAGCATTGACCCTGTCAAGCCCCGACATGTTATATGTTATCCTATATGTTTCAATGAGGTCACCTCTCACTCTTCCAAACCCTAGTGAGCACAGTCCTAACCTGTTTAGCCTTTGCTTATAAAACAACCCTCCATACTGGGGATCATCTGAGTTAACCTTCTCTGAACTGCCTCCAGTGAAGTGATATATTTTCTTAAATAAGGGGACCAAACCAATCACAGGTCCCACCAGCACCTTGTACTGTTGCAGTAAGACTTCTCTACTCTTACACTTCAATTCCCTTGAAATAAGGACCAACGTTCCACTGGCTTTCCTGATTCCGTGCTGCACTTGGGTGCTAGTGTTCTGTGTTTCATGCACAAGTCCATCCAGGTCTCTTTTGTGTTGATGCTTTCTGCAATTTTTCACCATTTAAATAATTGTCTGTTCTTTTGTTCTCCCTTCGAAACTGAACTTCACATTTTCTTACCTTTTACTCTATTTGCCAACATTTTGCCCATTTATTTAACTTATCAGTGTCACTGTAAACTATTTGTATCCCTCTCACAAACTTATCTTTCCACCTATTTTTGTATCATCTGCGAATTTGGCTACAGTACATTTGCTTCCTTCCTCCAGGTCATTAATACATTTTGTAAACAGTTGCAGTCCCCAGAACTAGTCCTTGAGGAACCCCACTGGTCACGGGTCACCAACCTTAAAAGGAACCCTTATTCCCACTCACTGTGTTCTGCCCATTAACCAATTCTCTTTCCATGCGAATACACTGCCTCCCACACTGTGCATGTTCTTCCTGCAGTGCCGGCCATTCCTCCAGACAGCTGAAGCAGTTTTAACCCAGATGGCAATCTCAGACCAGGCTGGCACGTTCTAGATGCAGGGCTCCCACTGCTAGTCCTGGAGGGAAGTGGATCTTCTGCCTCAATATTACCTCATCCTACAGGATCTCCAGGTTCTGCCTGCAATGGGGAGGAGAAGGGTTGACAATTTCCACTTGTTTGCCAAGTTGAGGTAAATGTTGGGAACCTGATTAGATTAGATTAGATTAGATTAGATTAGGTTCCCTACAGTGTAGAAACAGGCCATGTGGCTCTGAAGAATCACTCACTCAGACCCATTTCCCTCTGACTAATGAACCGAACACTATGGGCAATTTAGCATAGCCAACTTACCTGACGTGCATATCTTTGGACTGTGGGATGAAACTGGAGCACCCAGAGAAAACCCACACAGACATGGGAGAATGTGCAAACTCCACACAGACAGTCGCTCGAGGTTGGAATCGAACCCAGGTCCCTGACGCTGTGAAGAAGCAGTGCTAACCACTGGCACTGTGAGGCGTGCAAGGCAGTTCTGGATTGACAGTGCTTGTCCAGGTGCACAATGGACTTTTAAAGATGGCAAAAGCATGAGGGGTGCTGGTAAATTTTGGTATATCCACTCAGTAGCAGCATGCTTTGGGACTGGCACAGTAAGATGGAATGGAATTGTGACGGACTGTCTCATGGTGAGGTAGGAAATTAATGAAGTGAGTTTTAGTAAGATGCATTGAGAGAAATGTTGAGGCCTTTTTGGTACGAATCCCTCCAAAAAACCCAAAGCAACTCGGATTTAGCTTTAAAAAACCTGTAAGATTCAGCCCTACATCAAAAATCAATAGTTTACTTTGTTTTTCCTTTGATATGTAATAAGTTTTGTTTTTGTTTGACAAGGTGAAATCTTGTGGCACAGTTCTGTAAGTTAATTGGTGGATGTACAGTTTCTTCATTAAATATTAATGGCCTGTAAAAAGTCATAACAGCTGCAACCTCTAGCAATATATCCATCCAGAACTACATTGAGGCATGTCTACTGCCACTTCTAGACAAGCAAATGATTCATTAAGTTGTGTTCTGACCCGGATCTTAAACATGGCTCCCACATACTCTGTGTACCCTATGATACAGAGGAACCTCAGTTATCCGGCATTCGATCATCTGAATATCAGATTGTCCGGCAAGTTCCCAAGGTCTTGATGCTTGGCTAAACTATGTTACCGGCATTCAATTATCCGAAATTCGATTAATTGAACAAAATACTCTCCGCCCATGTCCTTCGGAAAATCGAGGTTCCTCTGTATAATGTAAAAGATTTTATGCCTGATAACTGCTGTTTACAAAGTCTTATCACACAAATGCTCCTCTCTCTCAAACTGAAAAGCAGCAATGAAGTTGAGAGACTGGTATATGAACAGGGGGATCCAGTCTCCTGATGTACATTAACTCCAACTAATGTAGGAGTGTGAGATAGTGCAAAGCTGTATTAGTTTCCCAGATTCTGTGCATCTTTGACTAAGTGGTTTTAGCTTTAAACAGAGTGAGCAGGCATGTCATTAATCACAGAAACAGGAAGTTTCCCACACATTGAAAGCATGTTTGGCAGATTTGTGGCTACCGTATGTGATCAGTGAAAGGTTTGTGTTCTGATGTAGCTAGTCGTAAGTATCAAACATCTGTGCTTTTTAAGATGCAATTTTGACAGGTTTATTCTGGTTAGATTTAACAGGAACCAGGCCCACTTGCCTCTCAACACATTTCTGTGATATAATATTTTGAGCATGTGATAGTGACCTGAGTCTGGCTGAGTTTGGAAGGCATTTTGACAGAAGTTAATGATCCTAATGGTAAACTGAGTGATATGTTGATGTACTTGCTTGCACCTTCAGAGGGAGCTTGGGTTCAACTATGAGTTAACAGTCCACCACAGATTGAAAGTAATAAGCTCATAGAATCATAGGTTCACTAATGTCCTTCAGGGAAGGAAATCTGCCATTTTCTCCAGTTTGGCCGACAGACTCCAGTCCCACAGTCATGTGGTTTACTCTCAATTCCCATTCTCCCAACTGCCCAATAGAAAAAACATTGACAATTCCTCGATTCTAGCTCACAACTCATTCCTACAATCATAAACGTCTTAAAGTATACTCCATGGAAAGCAACCACCTGTTCATGCCATTTACAGAGGTTGGCATTGGACATGTATTTACCTCACTGTAGTCCCGTTGGCACATTTCTGACACCATTATAATGTGGTCCTGCACTTCAATATTGCACTTTGGAGTGCACCAGCACCTTTTCTTGGAATGCTGCGGCTAGGTCACTTTGCACAGACTGACAGGCACACTGCTCATTGATTGGATCAGACTGCATCTCAGAGCTCCTTGCTTGTTTTCTTTGCACTCACTCAATTTACATCAACTTTGATGTTTACAGCATCTCTGTTATGCCTTGCCCTTTTGCAGTTTGCTCCTTTGGCCAGAGTTTAAAGGTTCATGGTACCTCTATATTGTCTTGCTGTTTAGTGCAAACACAAAGCCAGGCAGCTTTCCTTGGTTGCTTGCAATTACCAGTCAAGGGGATGGTCATGTTGCTGTACGGCACTGGGTTAGGTCATCACATACCTGCAGCACGTTCCAGCAACTTGCATCATAAACACACTGCATGAGCTTCAAGCAAATGGTGACATCTCCAAGTCAAATGGCAGTAAGTCCTCAGTCAGCCCAGGGAGACAGTTAGGAAGTATCAGCACAGTGAGTCAAGGACAGTGTCCGATATCAATCCAAGTTCTTGGAGATAGTCAGTCAGCCACTTAGGGTAGTCAGGGTCAGAGAACTTGGTATTATGACAGTGTGGGGAGTTTGCCACAATCCAGTGCAACCAGCCTGGTCAATCAGGAAGCTGAACAGAGATTAGTTGGGGTTTTTTCACTCATCGGTCAATGCTGTTCATCCAAATTGGTGACAGGGGTAAACCATCGTCAGTGAGGAGAAAGTGAGGACTGCAGATGCTGGAGATCAGAGCTGAAAATGTGTTGCTGGAAAAGTGCAGCAGGTCAGGCAGCATTCAAGGAGCAGGAGAATCGACGTTTCGGGCATGAGCCCTTCTTCAGGAACCCTGAAGAAGGGCTCATGCCCGAAACGTCGATTCTCCTGCTCCTTGGATGCTGCCTGACCTGCTGCGCTTTTTCAGCAACACATTTTCAGCTCTAAACCATCGTCAGCCCAGGGGAACAGCTCAGTGAAAATCTAGGTGGGTTATTGGGAGTTACTGTGGTGACACCAGTGTCAGTGTTCCCTATCGGTTTGCAAGTGGACACTGAATTACACAGCTGTCCTCTGGAGATGATCTGTTCCCAGCAAGGTTTCCTACAGTTGGGTTTGAAAACCAATGTCCCCAAATCTAAGTTTCTTCCCAATGCCATGGGTGTTACAGTTTGGGTACTTGTCTCTGTATTCTGTCCATTAGTGTAGAGAGTACAGGAAGGGGCAGTGCAGTGTTGCTTTGTGCTAAATACTGGGCTCAGAATTAGAAATAGTCAGGGCAGAGGGAATGCCAACTGCATTGAATTCTGTCAACAAACACGAACACATTCTCCCAGCTCCTAAACATACTGAAAGGCAAGGACTGTTTAGAGATAGTCAAAATGGCTTTATGCATGGGAAATCATGTCTCATGAACTTAGTTGAGTTTTTTGAAGAAGTAACAAAGAGACTGATGAGGACAGAGTGGTGGACGTGATCTATATGGACTTCAGTAAAGCATTTGACAAGGTTCCTCATGGTCGACTGCTTAGCAAGGTTAGATCACATGGAATACAGGGATAACTAGCCATTTGGATACAGAACTGGCTTTTAGGTAGAAGACAGAGGATGGTGGTGGCGGGCAGATTTTCAGATTGGAGGCCTGTGACCAGTGGTGTGCCACAAGGATCAGTGCTGGGGTTCACTGTTTTTTGTCATTTATATAAATGATTTGGATGTGAACATAAGAGGTGTAGCTCGTAAATTTGCAGATGACGCCAAAATTGGAGGTGTAATGGACCGCGAAGAAAGTTACCTCAGAGTACAATGAGATCTTGATCAGATGAGCCAATGGGTTGAGGAGTGGCAGATGGAGTTTAATTTAAATAAATGTGAGGTGCTGCATTTTGGAAAGGCAAATCACAGCAGGACTTATACACTTAATGGTAAGATCCTGGGGAGTGTTGCTGAACAAAGAGACCTTGGAGTGCAGGTTCATGGTTTCTTGAGAGTATAGTCACAGGTAGTTAGGATAATGCAGAAGGCATTTGGTATGCTTACCTTTATTGGTCAGAGTATTGAATTGGGAGGTCACGTTGTGTCTGTACAGGACATTGGTTAGGCTACTTTTGAAATATTGTATGCAATCCTATCAGAAGGATATTGTGAACTTGAAAGAGTTCTGAAAAGATTTACAAGGATGTTGCCAGGCTTGGAGGATTTGAACTAAAGGGAGAGGTTGAATAGGCTTAAGTTGTTTTCCCTGGAGTATTCAAGGTTGAGGGGTGACCTTATAGTGGTTTATAAAATCATGAGGGACATGGATAAGGTGAATAGATAAGGTTTTTTTCCCTGGAGTGAGGGAGTCCAGAATTAGGGGGCATAGATTTAGGGTGAAAAGGGAAAGATATAAAAGAGACCTAAGGGTCAACTTTTTCATGCAGAGGGTGGTGCGTGTGTGGAATGGGCTGCCAGAGGAAGTGGTGGAGGCTGGTACAAATTACAACATGTAAAAGGCATTTGGATGGAAACATGAATAAGAAGCATTTAGAAGAACATGGGCCAAGTGCTGGCAAATGGGACTGGATTAGATTAGGATATCTGGTTGGCATTGAAGACTTGGACCGAAGGGTCTGTTTCTGGGCTGTACATCTCTATAACTCTATGATCTTTGAGTGTCAGGTCAGCTCAGGGTGAGTGAACACTATGTGAGTAAGCAAAGAACAGGGAGATGGGGCTGCCCCTGCCCATGAGCTGGGTGCATGTCCCTGAGCGTACATTGACCCATAGTGACCCACTCACTGGAGTATAGAATGTGAATGTCTTGACTCTGACAAACAATAATCTGCATTAAAGACCTCTTGCCATTCAATGGCATGAATCACATCTTGACATCCATATTCAACAAACTGTAACTTGCTACACTCAACATCAAGAAAGGCCTCAGTAAATGATTCTTCCAGATGGTTTAGGGTCCTTGAATAAACTTCTGTTTTTGTTTTTATTTGTTTTTTTTCAATCAACCTGCACAGAAATGTTTTAACACCCCTCTGGGGCAGGTGGGACTTGAACTCAGGCCTCTTAGTCCAGAGGTAGAGACATTACCACTGCATCACAAGAACATCTAATAGAAACTGCCATTTAAGACTGATGCCTTAAAGTGGAGCATTTACATTTTCCAAAATATTAATTAAAATCAGATTCATTTATTTTGGTGACCCATTAACAGCTGTAAAGTAAGCCACAAATAATTATAATAGAAATATGCACTGTTAGATATTCCATGTATGAGATCAGATTTAATCATTTATTTTAAACTGCGGTATTGTAGGTCCTTCACACACAAATAAAACATACTGGAATAACTGAGTGGTGCTCTATGTATATGAAAGTACTACATGTGAGTCCAACTTATAGTTGACTCTAGGTATCCTCATAATAAAGGCAGCTGCCTTATTCAGACGTTTGCCACATCACTGCTTTCATTATTCAGAATGATGCACAGAATTGCCTGGGCAATGAAGTTTACATTTAATTTAACTCTGCCTGCTGAGACTAATGGACACCTACTAACTCCAGCAATCATCATAGCCATCACAATACAAACATTTACACCACCATGATAACAGAAGATACTGGCCACATGCTATTTTTCCAATCCTGTCGTTTGAACAAAAGACATCAGACTGTGATGAAAAGAACAAAACATTCAAGGTCTCCAGCAGGAGTTTAATGACAGTCCTTACACCAAGATAGTGTTTACATTATCAGCTGTCACTCCAGTGCAGAACCATGCTGGTACAATTATATAGCAAAGGCAATAATGCAATCCTGCTCCCCATACACTAAACACAAACACTATGGGCAGAATCTGGTAGGTGCCTGAGTGATATGGGCTAGACGGAGGCCCATCTCAACATTAAGATTACCCCCACCATCTTTTATTCTTTTCCTAAGCAGTGTGGTGAGGTTTTCACCAGGGCAGTGGCAAGTTGCCATCCAATGGTCATTATTGGTTGTTAAGCACTTTGTTAACAGCCCAGTTCACCTCAGCAGCCTCCCAATCACCAAGCTTGGCACCGGAGAAAGTTGACATACTCACAAAAAAAAGCTTTTCACTGTATGTAGGCACATGTGACTACAATAAGTCAAATCAAATCAATCTCCACTTGCTGTGAATCGCCTCCAATTTGGAAACTGGGCCCTGACATCCATGTAGCTCACATTCACTAGCTTGGTATCTGTCATGTAATAACTTCTAACAATCCTCATAACACATCTCTGATCCACTTACAGGATATTACTGCAAAGCTGCTTCAGTGCTGCATCTTGGCTCCATCAATGACTATCATTCTAATACTGCAATCTCCCTCATTAATATACAGCTTCCTATCCTACCATGTGCCAAATAGAATGTAGACACTGAGCATTCCTGACTTGAGCTTTATCCTCTGGACCTCCTCTTGGTCTCCCCGCACCAAAATCTCAGGTCATGCTTCATGGGCAGTGACCACACCCAGCCATATGCATGGACATTGACATCCAACACGTCCTAGTTTCACCATATCATCACATCACATCTCCCATTCACTTCCAGTACCATCCACACTGTAATGCTGAGCCTTGGGTTCCTCTGATGTCTCTCATTGCAAAACTGCTTGCAAGAAACTTTTTGTGTTCAGGTGGCGGGAGCAGTGAGTGGAAGAAGTGGAGCCTGCTGGGAAGGTAAGTGGGTGTGATGGAGAGGGAAAGGAGCAGTTACCATGGGAAAATATTTAATTGAGGAAAAGGATATTATGACGCTATCAGACAAGAATTGGGAAGTACAGACTGGGTAAAAACAATGACTGCAGATGCTGGAAACCAGATTCTGGATTAGTGGTGCTGGAAGAGCACAGCAGTTCAGGCAGCATCTGAGGAGCAGTAAAATCGACGTTTCGGGCAAAATTCCTGATGAAAGGCTTTTGCCCGAAACGTCGATTTTACTGCTCCTCGGATGCTGCCTGAACTGCTGTGCTCTTCCAGCACCACTAATCCAGAAGTACAGACTGGGAGCAATTTTTCCACAGAAAGGGCACAGCCAACATGTGATTACTGTTTAAGGAGCAGTTGTTGTGAGTGATGCACAAATTTGTTCCTCTGAGACAGGTAAGAAGGGGTAAGATTAAGGAACCTTGGATGATGAGAACAGAGGAGCTTCTCATCAAAAGGAAGAAGGCAGCTTATGTAAGGTGGAGGAAGCAAGGATCTAGCACAGTTTTAGAGGCTTACAGGCTTGCTAGAAAGGAGCTCAAAAATGGACTGAGGAGAACCCGGAGGGGGCCACAAAAAAGGTTTGGCAAGAAGGATTAGGGAGAACCCAAAGACATTTTATCATACGTGAGGAATAAGAGACTGATCTGGGAGAACGTAGGGCTGATCAGTGATAATCATAGGGAACTTGTGTATGGAGTCTGAGCAGATAGGGGAAGCCCTAAATGAATTTTTTGCTTCAGTTTTCACTAAGGAAAGGGACCTTGTTGTGAATGAGAACTTTGAGGAGCTGGGAGACAAGCTTGACCAGATCGAGATTGATGAAGTTGATGTGTTGGAAATTTTGGAAAACATTAAGATTGATAAGTCCTCAGAGCCAGACCAGATTTAGCCCAGGCTGCTCCAGGAAGCAAGAAAGGAGGTTGCTAAGCCGCTGACGAGGATATTTGCTTCCTCACTCTCCACGGGAGTCGTACCGGAGGATTGGAAGGAGGTGAATATTGTTCCTCTTTTCAGGAAGGGGAATAGGGAAATCCCTGGCAATTACAGACCAGTCAGTCTTACATCTGTGGTCAGCAATGTTCGGAAAGAATTCTGAGGGATAGGATTTATGACTATTTGAAAAAGCATAGTGTAATTAAAGACAGTCATCATGGCTTTGTGAGGGGCAGGTCATGGCTCACAAATCTTATTGAGTTCTTTGAGGAGGTGACAAGACAGGTCGATGAAGGTTGAGCAGTGGATGTGGTGTATATGGACTTCAGCAAGGCATTTTATAAGGTTCCCCATGGTAGGCTCACTCATAAAATTAGGAAGTATGGGATACAGGGAGATTTGGCTACCTGGATTCAGAATTGGTTGGCTGACAGAAGGCAGAGAGTGGTTATCGATGGAAAGTATTCTGCCTAGAGGTCAGTGGTGAGTGGGGTCCCGCAGGGCTCTGTTCTTGGGCCTCTGCTTATTATAGTTTTTATAAATGAGTTGGATGAGGAGGTTGAGGGGTAGGTTAGTAAATTTGCTGATGGCACAAAGATTGGAGGTGCCGTTGATTTTATTGAGGGCTATTGCAGGCTGCAGCGTGATATAGACAAGATTCAGAGCTGGGCTGAGAAATGGCAGATGGAGTTCAACCTGGATAAATGTGAAGTGATGCATTTTGGGAGGTCGAACCTGAATGCTGAATATAGGATTAAAGACGGGATTCTTGGCAGTGTGGAGGAACAGAGGGATCTGGGTGTGTAAGTGCATAGATCCCTCAAAGTTGCCACCCAAGTGGGTGGGGTTGTTAAGAAAGCATATGGTGTTTTGGCTTTCATTAACAGGGGGATCAAGTTTAAGAGCCGTGAGGTTTTGCTGCAGCTCTACAAGTCCCTGGTGAAACCACACTTGGAATATTGTGCCCAGTTCTGGTCGCCCTATTATAGGAAAGATATGGAGGCTTTGGAGAGGGTGCAAAGAAGGTTTACCAGGATGCTGTCTGGACTGGAGGGCTTGTCTTATGAGGAGAGATTGACTAAGCTTGGACTTTTCTCTCTGGAGAGAAGGAAGAAGAGTGGAGACCTGATTGAGGTGGACAGGGTAATGAGAGGCATGGATAGAGTCAATAGCCAAAGACTTTTCCCCAGGGCAGGATTGACTGCCATGAGGGGTCATCATTTAAAGATATTAGGAGGAAGGTATAGAGGAGACGTCAGAGGTAGGTTCTTTACGCAGAGAGTTGTGAATGCATGGAATGCGTTGCCAGCGATGGTGGTGGAAGCTGAGTTATTAGGATCATTTAAGCGACTGCTGGACATGCACATGGACAGCAGTGAGTTGAGGACTGCGTGGGTTAGGCTATTTTATTTTAGATTAGGAATAATTTTCTGCATAATATCATGGGCCAAAGGGCCTGTGCTGTGCTGTACTTTTCTATGTTCTATGCTCTATAAGATACTATAATCTCAGGGACAGGGACTGGACCAGACTACATTTCAGCACTGCTTACTCACTGTCTAACTGTTCACTTACTTAGCAGCTACCTGGATGATCACAGCACCCTTGCTTTGCATTGCTTTGTTTGCCCAGTGCCCCCTCAGCCAGAGTTAAAGATTTGCTGTATAGCCATGTTCTCTTAGCACAGACACAAAGCCAAGCAGCTCAACGTGTTGGCCAGCAGGCATCAGTCAAGGACGTGACCATGTTGCTGTATGGCTCATTGTAACATCAATCTCACACTCAAACCATGGATCAGCAGCATGCGGGCAAACATATGGTCTTGGAGACAATGAGGACTGCAGACGCTGGAGATCAGAGTTGAAGAGTGTAGTGCAGGAAAAGCACAGCAGGTCAGGCAACATCCAAGGACCAGGACAATTGACATTTCAGGAATTGCTTTCTATTTATATCTTTCTCCTGGATGGGGTTCCTGGGGTTTGTGGTGATGTCATTTCCTGTTCATTTTCTGAGGGGTTGACAGATGGCATCTAGATCTATGTGTTTGCTTATGGCGTTGTGGTTGGAGTGCCAGGCCTCTAGGAATTCTCTGTCTTTGCTTAGCCTGTCCTTAGAGAGGTAGAGCCTGAGACTCCTGCTGGAGGAATGCCTGTTGTAACTCCAAAAGTGTTCAATGGAATCTTGTTCTTGGAATTCTGGTCGGTCGATCCCAGGGACATTTATGTCTGGATACAGACATACAGAGTGTACCTTGCCAGAGCTCTCAGCTTCAACTCCCTCAACACTGTATCTGACAGGCAGAGTGGTGGTGGAAGTCCTAGGTACATCTGAGGTGTTCTGAGAGGAGACCTGGGTGACTGGGGGGTGGGAATGGTGGTGGTGGTACTCTGCAGTCTCTCTCCTCCATCTGGGTACCTACTTGTGAGGAAAGGTCATCTGGAGAAAGGGTTCCTTATCCTTCTAGCTTCTTACCATAATGCAACAAAACTTCCAGCTCGGCGAACAGAACCACAGCAACGAGTACCCGAGCTACAAATCTTCTCACAAACTTTGAATTTCGGGAATTCCTGGTGGAGAGCTGATGCCCGTAACATCAATCCTCCTGCTCCTCAGATGCTGCCTGACCTGCTGTACATTTCCAGCACTACACTCTCAAAACATATGACCATGTCTGATTGAAGTCCAGGCGGACACCTATCCCTGAGAGGGTCCAGGCACAATAAATCAAGGGAAGCTTCTGAAATCATATTTGGCACTTTCATTGCCTCTGGTCAAAATAGTCAGAGTCAAGAAGTTCACATTCCATACTCCAGTGAGTGGCTCACTGTGGTTCCAGTTACAGGGACACAGTCTGCATGCGGTACAGAAATCTGTCAGGGGTTGGATTACTCATTAATCAGGCCAAGCTGTTCAAAAGGGTATCTGGGTTAGTGGTATCGTGGATATAGGAGGTGGCTTGCAAATTTGACTCGGAACAAAGTCAAAACTCATATAACCAGGCAATGAAAAATAGAACAGCGTGCCACGCTTTTATTCACTTTTTAGCTTTCACTTGTGGAGAAACTCATTACATCTTTCCATCTCCAACAGCACAACGCTCATTCAGCCCACTCCAAATAATTACCACAGCGGTAATTTCTGCATGGAGCCAGGGGGCCAAGATAGGATTCTAAATGATTACAGTGGTGTTCACAACTGAGAGGGATGGTGTGGAAAGTGTAGGGAGTTTGTCCATTGAAAGACCAGAATGAAGATAGAACAACTTAACATGTCAGGGGGCTGAGGAATGGTGCAGCATGGGAGGGAAAGGTGTCATGTGGAGGGGTACATGATAGTGAGCACCCCTCCAGACAGTGTACTGCCAAACCTGGCATGTCAACCCAATATAGCTGGCCTAGGGGTGAAGGTGGATGATGCAGACTCCCGCAGACAGGTTGGATGGGGCCTTGGAGATGTGCAATGCCTATTGGGTTCATGGGAACTCTGTCAAGGACAGGATATTTGTGTTTGGGATTCATCTAAACAGAGAGGTAGATGCAAGGTTTGTGAAGGTTTGTAGCTCAGGTTGAGGTTTAGGGTGTAGGTTTGCTCACTGAACTGTAGGTTTGATATCCAGACGTTTCATTTCCTGGCTAGGTAACATCATCAGTGGCGACCTCCAAGTGAAGCGAGGCTGTTTTCTCCTGCTTTCTATTTATATCTTTCTCCTGGATGGGGTTCCTGGGGTTTGTGGTGATGTCATTTCCTGTTCATTTTCTGAGGGGTTGACAGATGGCATCTAGGTAAAAACAATGACTGCAGATGCTGGAAACCAGATTCTGGATTAGTGGTGCTGGAAGAGCACAGCAATTCAGGCAGCATCCGAGGACAGGCAAAATCGACGTTTCGGGCAAAAGCCCTTCATCAGGAATAAAGGCAGAGAGCCTGAAGCATAGAGAGATAAGCTAGAGGAGGGTAGGGGTGGGGAGAGAGTGGCATAGAGTAC
>NC_057713.1:137624513-137661243 GCF_004010195.1 Chiloscyllium plagiosum
TTATGGCGTTGTGGTTGGAGTGCCAGGCCTCTAGGAATTCTCTGGCATGTCTTTGCTTAGCCTGTCCTTAGAGAGGTAGAGCCTGAGACTCCTGCTGGAGGAATGCCTGTTGTAACTCCAAAAGTGTTCAATGGAATCTTGTTCTTGGAATTCTGGTCAGTCGATCCCAGGGACATTTATGTCTGGATACAGACATACAGAGTGTACCTTGCCAGAGCTCTCAGCTTCAACTCCCTCAACACTGTATGTGACAGGCAGAGTGGTGGTGGAAGTCCTAGGTACATCTGAGGTGTCCTGAGAGGAGACCTGGGTGACTGGGGGGTGGGGATGTTGGTGGTGGTACTCTGCGGTCTCTCTCCTCCATCTGGGTGCCTACTTGTGAGGAAAGGTCATCTGGAGAGAGGGTTCCTTATCCTTCTAGCTTCTTACCATAATGCTGGACATCAATGAGATGATGGAATGGCATACATTCAGGAAATGGTGCTGGAAGAGCACAGCAGTTTAGGCAGCATCCGAGGAGCAGTAAAATCGACGTTTCGGGCAAAAGCCCTTCATCAGGAATGCTGTATTCCTGATGAAGGGCTTTTGCCCGAAAGGTCGATTTTACTGCTCCTCGGATGCTGCCTGAATTGCTGTGCTCTTCCAGCACCACTAATCCAGAATCTGGTTTCCAGCATCTGCCGTTATTGTTTTTACCTTGTTTTTACCTACATTTAGGAAACTCATGCCCAGTGGGCTGAGCTCTGTTCATGGAGGCAGTAAGATGTTCCCATGCCAGAGGCTACATGGTGCATGAGTCGGTGCATTCCTGAAATCCTTGCATCAGTCTACGTGTGCCTCTGACAAACCCACCTATTGCTCCTGCAAATAAAAGCAAGATGTGGCAGATACTGGAACTCTGAAATAAAAGCAGAAAGTGCAAAGAGAAACTCAAGTGCCTTACCAGCATCTGTGCAGAAAGAAACATATTTAACTTTTGAGTACAATACTGAGTTTTCAGAAGAGTCCATTTTGCACTGATCAACCCATCAGACCAACCTGTCTATATCCTCTGTAATCGAATGGTATTGTACTCATTATTTACCATCCTACCAATTTTTGTATCATTTGTGAATTTACCTTTAATGCTCCTACATTCATCTAAATCATTTATATAAATTACAAACAGCAAAATCCTCAACACTGACCTCTGTGTGACCCACTGGACAGTCAGGAAAAACATCACTTAACCGTCACCTTCTGCTTCTTGCCACTCAGCTAATTCTGGATCCAATTTGCCAAATTTCCCATGGGCTCTTACCTTTGCTATTAGTCTCTCATACAAGACCTTATCAAAAGCCTTGCTAAAATCCTACATCAAATGCATTGCCCTAATCTACAGATCCGGTTACCTCTTTGAAAAATTCAATCAAATTGGTCAGACATGACCTTCCCTTAACAAAACCATGCTAAATATTCTTAATTAATTCCTATGTCTCTAAATGCAGATTAATTCTGTTTCTCAGAATAACTTCCAATAGTTTCCCAACTACAGAAATTAGACTGACTGGCTTGTAGTTTCTTGGTTTATCCCCTGTTCCATTCTTGAACAATGACACCACATTGGCTGTTCTCCACTCCTCTGGCATCTCTCCTAAAGCCAGAGGAGAATTGAAATGCAAGTGTTATTTCCTCTCTTCGCAGTCTAGGATACATTCCATCTGGTCTTGGAAATTTATCTGCTTGCCAGAAACTCAGAACCACTTGTCTGTCTAGGCTAACATCTTTGAGAATATTACAGTCCTTCTCCCTGGCTTCTATACCATCCCCCTTAGTTGTGAACACCACTGTAATCATTTAGCTCCTATCTTGGTCCCCTGGCTCCATGCAGAAATTACCGATGTGGTAATTATTTGGAGTGGGCTGAATGAGCGTTGTGCTGTTGGAGATGGAAAGATGTAACGTGTTTCTCCACAAGTGAACGCTAATAACTGAATAAAGACTTGGCACACCGTTCTATTTTTCATTACTTGGTTATATGAGTTTTGACTTTGTTCTGAGTCAAACTTGCACAGCCACCTTCTATATCCACTATATCACTAACCCATGAATCTTGAATTTCAAAACTTTGGGCTTTACTTTTCTCCCATTATTCCAAAGACTTAGTTTCTGCTGGGTTTCTATGTTGTGGACACTAGCTGGGGAGATTTGTGACAGATAGGAAATATACAAAAACATCACCACCTGTAAATCCCTGTCCGAGCCACACACCATCCTGAGTTGGGAAGATATTGCTGTTCCTTCAGTGTCACTGGGTTAAATATGCTGGAATTCCTTCCCTAATCTCTATCTCAATTGGACTGTAATGGTTGGAGAAGGAAGTTCATCACCACCTTCTTGAGGACAATGAGAAATGGGCAATAAATGTTGGTCATCCCCCCCCACCCCCCACCTTCCCCTGCTCCTCATCCCTGAGATGGATTTGGAAGCAGGAGGTGACTTTTGATTAGATAAGAGTGTGCAAGAGGGGAGCCTTGTTGCCTTCAGCTGTCCCAATAAAGGTCAGATGGGAAAATTGGAGAACAAGTCTTTCACCCGAAAGCCAACCGAGGACCTTATGTATCACCTGAGAGGCTTGTACCAGAGCAACTATTTAATGTGGATCAGGCTGGAATATTTGATTCTGAGGAGATTGTCCAGCCATTTTTGTCATAAAAGCCTACCCAAACTGAGGTCCCTTGTTGACAGGTATTCTATGCCTGCATGAGGGACATGACTAAACAACCTAATGGCAACACTATTCAAGACTGTAGTCCATTTATAGCCATATCTATCTGGAGATCCATCACCCATTTCTCCTGCAGGCCCAGATATGGTACTGAGATAGGCCAGCATTCCAGACAGTGCTGCTGGAATTGGGCAGCAGCCAGACTGTCAGCTGTCAAGGGCGGCACGGTGGCACAGTGGTTAGCACTGCTGCTTCACAGCGCCAGAGACCCGGGTTCAGTTCCCGCCTCAGGCGACTGACTGTGTGGAGTTTGCACGTTCTCCCCGTGTCTGCGTGGGTTTCCTCCGGGTGCTCCGGTTTCCTCCCACAGTCCAAAGATGTGCAGGGTCAGGTGAATTGGCCATACTAAATTGCCCGTAGTGTTAGGTAAGGGGTAAATGTAGGGGTATGGGGTGGGTTTCGCTTCGGCGGGTCGGTGTGGACTTGTTGGGCCGAAGGGCCTGTTTCCACACTGTAATCTAATCTAATCTAATCTAATCTAATCTATGGGATGTATATTCAGCTGGGGATTAATCATATGGAAGGTCCTACATTGTCCAAGTGCCCTGATTATCTGCTCACAATATCAGGCCGACGAAAAATAAGGAATTTGAGTCTTCACTCACATGGCAAGGCCTCTGTTACTCCCTTTAATTCTGTCTGATAGCTTCATTTAGACATTTTGCACCAGGTCATAGAGTCATAGAGATGTACAGCATGGAAACAGACCCTTCTGTCCAACCCGTCCATGCCGACCAGATATCCCCACCCAATATAGTCCCACCTGACAGCACCTGGCCCATATCCCTCCAAACCCTTCCTATTCATATACCCATCCAAGTGCTTCTTAAATGTTGCAATTGTACCAGCCTCCACCACTTCCTCTGGTACCTCATTCCCTACACGTACTACCCTCTGCATGAAAAGGTTGCCCCTTAGGTCTCTTTTATATCTTTCCCCTCTCATCATAAACCTATGCCCTCTAGTTCTGGACCCCCCGACCCCAGGGAAAAGACTTTGTTTATTTATCCTATCCATGCCCATCATAATTTTGTAAACCTCTATAAGGTGGATTTGGAAGCAGGAGGTGACTTTTGATTAGATAAGAGTGTGCAAGAGGGGAGCCTTGTTGCCTTCAGCTGTCCCAATAAAGGTCAGATGGGAAAATTGGAGAACAAGTCTTTCACCCGAAAGCCAACCGATGCTCCAAGGAAAACAGCCCCAGCCTCTTCAGCCTCTCCCTGTAGCTCAAATCGTCCAACCCTGGCAACATCCTTGTAAATCTTTTCTGAACCCTTTCACGTTTCACAACATCTTTCCGATAGGAAGGAGACCAGAATTGCATGCAACATCCCTACAGTAGCCTAACCGTTGTCCTGTACAGCCGCAACATGACCTCCCAACTCCTGTACTCAATACTCTGACCAATAAAGGAAAGCATACCAAATGAATTAAACTCCATCTGCCACTTCTCAGCCCATTGGCCCATCTGGTCCAGATCCTGTTGTAATCTGAAGTAACTCTCTTCGCTGTCCACTACACCTCCAGTTTTGGTGTCATCTGCAAACTTACTAACTGTGCCTCTTATGCTCGCATCCAAATCATTTATGTAAATGACAAAAAGTTGAGGACCCAGCACCGTTCCTTGTGGCACTCCACTGGTCACAGGCCTCCAGTCTGAAAAACAACCCTCCACCACCACCCTCTGTCTTCTACTTTTGAGCCAGTTCTGTATCCAAATGGCTCGTTCTCCGTGCATTCCATGAGCTCTAACCTTGCTAATCAGTCTCCCATGGGAAACCTTGTCAAATGCCTTACTGAAGGCCATATAGATCACATCTACTGCTCTGCCCTCATCAATCTCCTTTGTTACTTCTTCAAAAAACTCAATCAAGTTTGTGAGACATGATTTCCCACGCACAAAGCCATGTTGACTATCCCTAATTAGTCCTTGCCTTTCCCAGTACATGTACATCCTGTCCCTCAGGATTCCCTCCAACAGCTTTCCCACCACCGAGGTCAGGCTCACTGGTCTATAGTTCCCTGGCTTGTCTTTACCACCCTTCTTAAACAGTGGCACCACGTTTGCCAATATCCAGTCTTCCGGCACCTCACCTGTGACTATTGATGATACAAATATCTCCGCAAGAGGCCCAGCAATCACGTCTCCAATCATTTCACCATTGGGAAATGTTCAAAAATTTAGATCTTGGCTGATTTTATTCCCTGCTTCCAATGACTCAGCTCAGGCTTTGTTCTAAGCTAAGGATGAACCTGCAAACAGCTTATATAGTTCAGTTCCACAAAACATAAACCATTTCATTTGTGTTTCACTTCACTAGCAAGTGCACAGAGGTCTGCATGCCAAAGAAGCCAATCCATGTGTTCCCCAACCAGAAACCTTGGATGAACCAGGAAATCCACTGCCTACTGATGACCAGGCATGCAGCATTCAAGTTGAATGACCCATATATGACCTCCACTAAGCCATCAGGGATGCCAAGAGGCAGTACCACACAAAGTTAGAGACTCAACCTAAACAGATGGACACCTGCTGCCTGTGGTAAGGCCTAAACAACATTACACAATGAAGCCGAGCAAGATACCGGACACAGACACATCTGTCCCTGACATGCTCAATGCTCTCTATATTTAGTTTAAGCAGAATGCCAGCAGCGCAGTGATGCCTGCCCCGATAGGCCCAGACCCATCTGTTTCCTCGGTCACCGCTGCAGACATCAAATTGGTCTTCCTGATGAAGGGCTTATGCCCGAAACATCGATTCTCCTGCTCCTTTGATGCTGCCTGACCTGCTGCACTTTTCCAGCAACACATTTTTCAGCTCGTTCCTGAGAGTAAACCCATGGAAAGTGATGGACCCAGATGGAGTCTCCGGCCAAGCACTCAGATCCTGTGTGGACCAGCTAGCAGAGGTATTCACTGACATATTCACCCTCTCCCTCCTAAAAGCTGAAAACCCTACCTGCTTCAAGAAGGCCATGACCATCCCAGTACCAAAGAAAGCACATGCAATGTGCCTTTATGACTATTGCCCAGTGGCTCTGACCTCAATAATCATGAAGTGCTTTGAGTGGCTGGTCATGGCCCACATCAACTCCAGCCTCCCAGCCTGCCTCAATCCCCTACAATGTGCCTACTGATGCCACAGGTCCACAGCAGATGTCTTATCCCTAGCTCTGCACTCATCCCAGGAACATCTAGACAGCAAGGACACCTACATCACACTCCTGCTCATTGACTACAGCTCTGCCTCCAACACCATTATCCCTTCCAGATTGATCTCAAAACTCTGAAATCTAGGTCTCGGCTTCACCTTACGGCCTGGTAGGGCAACCGCTTTGCCCAGGACCATAAGAAACTCCAAAACGCTGTGTGCACAACCCAGATCATCATGGAAGCCAACCTTTCATCCATGGAGTCAAGATTAGAGTGGTGCTGGAAAAGCACAGCAGGTCAGGCAGCATCAGAGGAGCAAGAAAATCGACGTTTCGGGCAAAAGCCTCATTTTCGCCTTCCATCCATGGACTCCATTTATACTTCTCGTTGCCACGGAAAGACTGCCATCATCATCAAAGGTCCCTCCCACCCAGTAATGCTCTCCTCTAAACTCTTCCATCAGGCAGAAGATACAGGAGCTTGAACACATGCACCAACGAGTTCAAGAACAGCTTCTTCCCTGCCATTATTAGACTCGAATGAACTTCTCCAACCTCAAATAATGTTGATGTTGCTTTGTACACCTCCTGTGCAGCCCTAACCTTGTATGCCTCCCTCAGTCTAAGTATCCTATGATCTGTATGGAGAAAATGAAGACTGCAGATACTGGAGCTCAGAGTTGAGAGTGTAGTGCTGGTAAAGCACTGAAGATCAGGCAGCATCTGAGGAGCAGGAGAATCAACGTTTATGGCATAAGCCCATCATTCTTGATGAAGGGCTTATGCCCAAAACGTCAATTTTTTTCAGTGCCACACTCTCGACTCTGATCTGTATGTGCTCGTTTGCTGTGGTTTGCTTGTACTATTTGCAAATACAAAGCTTTCCACTGTACTTAGGTATATGACTATACAATGTGACTATTGATATCACATAACGTTTAATACCTTATCTGGACACTGGAGATACATAAGATATTGAAAGTGTTAAGTTTAGGGAGAAAGTGAAAGAAATGTTAATGGAGAAAAATATGACTTTAAGTAGTTATGCATATAGACTACTGCAGGGAGAAAGGAAACAGAGGTGAAAGAGCCCAGGAAAGTAAATTATGGATGGATATATAATTACGTTTGTAAAATATTTTACTCTTTTGAGTAGGTTGATGTTTAATTACACAATTTTCATCCATTAAACACTACTTGGACATTAATCTTCTGAGGTCTTTGTAAACTATAATTCAATCATTTGAAAAAAAATCTTCGTAAGCACATTCCAGAAATACTGACAATGCAACTTACAGCTAAGAGGTTGGGAAACTGCATTCATTTGACAACTCCCATTGGTATTAATTAATTCAGCCAGCACAAAGTTCATCACAATTTAGCTTTAATTTCATTATTTCCAGGGTCAAGAACAATGAATTATTCTGTTTACATGCGACTGGAGATAGATTAGAAAATACACAGCTAAAGACAATGTCAGATCTGTCACTGTCAATAACTGAATTTATAATAAAAGCTTCTTAAAATGGACGAAGGCTTTTCTTAACTTGTCAATTTCAGACAATATCATTCATTATGAATCCGTCAATAATCTTTTTGTATATGGACTGGTTTAGAGGTAGAGTTATCATTGACTTTAGCACAGTAATTAAATAATATCATTGAACAGAAGACATTGTACAGCCAGATTGTTTTCAAGCCTTTATAAATAAGCTTTAATGAAACCAATAAATAGGACTGTGCCTGTCTCCTCTTTTCTTCATTCTCTAACTAGGAGAAAAGTATTGATATTAAAATTGTTTCATACATCAATTCAAACATTTCCATAACATCCAATGTTACTTTTATTGACAAACCAATATATTTTGAAATCATTGCTATCTTCCTTTCCCTTCTCAATATATATCACTGATGAGTGAGCAAGATTGTCCATGGGAAAAGAATGAATATTGAAAATCTGAAAACTAGCTGAAGTTAATATGTCCTCAAATAGCTGTAGACCATAGCAGCCACACTGTCATGAATACATTGTGGTTTCAGTGATTCATTGAGGTAAGATTAAACTTTATGCATTTCCTGCATTTGTTTCCTGTTCCCAGGCTCCAGCAGAGACAGAAGTTGAGTTTATTTTATTATAGGAAAGCAAAAGGGTTGTTGTAATTGGCTTACTGCAGCAGACAAATATTAAATCCAGATGGTTTAAATGATCACCAGGAATCTTTTTTACTGACAGTCCTGGAATTAAACAAACCCAGTGAAAGGAAAATGTGGCCCTGAGCACATTTTACTTTTGGCCATTGTCAACAGGATACATGCTGAGACACTGATCAGGTTCACTGCTGTAGAAGAAAATGTCAGTGCTTTTTGCTTCCTACAGTAAGCTCAACTCTCTGATAATTACTTTGATTTTAATCCTACAGTTACATTCTATTTAGCAAACTACTTTTACATATTTGAAGCTTTCAGTAGTATTTTGTTATGTTGCCAAAATGCTCTAACTTGATTCTTTTTGGGATTCCAAGAGAAATTTCAGCTTTGATTTCTGAGAAGTTTGACCTGTGCTAGTTCAATCCCTAAAGGGCGATTAAATCGGATAGTGTACATAACAGAACACGTTGCATGAATCTTTGGAAAGAATAGTACTTGATGAGATAAATTAAGTTTTCTCATTCTGTGTATTTTTTAAAGATCACACACAACATTGATAAATAATTTGAGTAACACTATTTTTATGAATATTTATGCTTCACGGCTTGTTATGGCAACTGCCCTGCCCTTGACTGCAAGAAATGACAGAGTTGTGAACACAACCCGGTCCATCATGAAACCCAGCCTCCCTTCCACTGACTCTGTCTACACTTCCCACTCCCTCGGGAAAGCAGCCAACATCATCAAAGACATCCCCCAGCCCAATTATACTCTCTTTCATTCCTTTCCATTGAACTGGAGATACAAAAGTTTGAAAGAACATTGCAAAAGATTCAAGAACAGCTTCTTCCCTGCTTGTATCAGACTTAGAAACAGACTTCTTAAATTTTAGAGTTGATCTTTCTCTACATCTTCTCTGTAGCTGCAATCTTATATTCCATATTCAGTTCTATTACTCTGATATACTTATGTAGGGTATGATTTGCCTGGTTAGCATGCAAAACAATACTTTTCATGGTATCTTAGAACATGTGACAATAATAAATCAAATCAAATTCTATTAAAATGAGGGTGCCAACTGTCTATGATTAGATTCTCTACAGTATGGAAACAGGCCCTTTGGCCCAACAGGTCCACACTGTCCCTCTGAAGAGTAACCCAACCAGACCCATTCCCCACATTTACCCCAGCTAATGCACCTAACACTATTGGCAATTTAGCATGACCAATTCACCTGACCTGCATATCTTTGGACTGTGGAACAAAACCGGAGCATCCGAAGGAATCCTACACAGACACGAGGAGAATGTGCAAACTCCACACAGACAGTTGCCCGAGGGTGGAATCAAACACGAGTCCCTGCCGCTGTGAGCCACAGTGCTAACCACTGAGCCACCGTTTATCTTAAATGGGGTTATTACTGCTGTTAATTTGATGAAAGCCATTCACAAGTTGCAATATTTTAAGTAGTGCATAGTTATAGAAGAATTTTTAAAAGAATTTAAGTGTGAAATATCACCTCTCATTAGATATGAATAGAAAGTGATTCATTAAGACTCCATTAGAATAAGATTGACTTCAAACAATGAGTACTATTTCTGGTTTGTAAAAGTGCATATGGAAGAATTGAGAAGACAGCTGCGTAAATATTTGTATCATCACTAACGCCTGCTCCAGATGTATGCAGAATCTACTCCAAAATAATACAACATTCTGGATACTGAACACAAGAAAGGGAGAAGAATCAGTGGTGATTACTGAAGATGACATCAAAATATAATGTTTTGAATGTTTTTGTTTTCTAGAACTGGCAAGGGGGAGAGGTTTGGAAAGAGTACATAGAACAGTACGGAACAGGCACAGACCCTTCAGCCCACCATGTCAGCACTGACCATGATGCCATTATAATTAATCCGTCTGCTTGCACATGATCTGTATCCCTCTATTCCCTGCCTGTTCATGTGTCTGTCTAAATGCCTCTTAAACATTACTTTTGTATCTGCTTCCACCAGCTCCCCTGGCAGCACTTCCCAGGCATCTACCACTCCATGTCTCACATCTCCTTTAAACTTCTCCCCTTTTATTTTAAACATATGCCCCCTAGTATTTGACATTTCCACCCTGGAAAAAGAAACTTTGACTATCCACCCTATTCATATCTCGCATAACTTTGTACACTTCTGCCAGCTCACCTCTCATTCTTCAATGCTCTAGTGAAAACAATCCACGTTTGACCAACCTCTCCATTTAGCTAATACATTCCAATCCAGGCAACATCCTGGTAAACCTCTTTTGCACCCTCTCAAAATCTTCCACATCCTTCCTATAATGTGGTGATCAGAACTTCTATATGCCAACTTTTATACTCAAAGACTGATTGATGAAGGCAGGCACGCAGTATGTTTTCTTTAACACCTAATCTACTTATGTTAACCACTTTTAGGGAGCTATGGATTTGGATCCCAAAATCCCTTTGAACATCCAGGGTCCTGCCATTTACTGTATACTTGCCTTCTGCATTTGACCTCCCAAAATGTATCACCTCACACGTGTCCAGATTAAACTCCATATCCTGCTGTATCTTCTGACAACCTTCCTCACTATTCACAATGTACCAATTTTCATGTCACCAGCAATCTAATCAGATCATCAGAACACTTTCATTTTCATCAAAATAATTTAAATACTATAAACAACAGAGATCCCAGCACTGATCCTTGCACTGGTTACAAACCTCCAGTCAGACAAACATCCCTTGACAACTACCTACTGTTTACTTTGATCAAGCCAATTTTGTTTCCAACTGACCAACTCACCATGGATCCCAAGTGACTTCATACTCTGAACCAGTCTAGCATGAGGGACCTTTGTGAATGTCCTACCCTCATCAATCATCTTCATCACTTCCTCAAAAGAACTTGATCAAATTTGTGAGACATGATCTCCCCCACACAGAACCATGCTGTCTATCACTAATAAGTCCGTCTTTTCCAAAAATGAGTAAACACTGTCCCCAAGAATCTTGTCTAATAATTTTCCTACCATGGATGTAAGGCTCACCAGCCAATATTTTCCTAGATTATCCCTTCATAAACAATGTAATAACTTTGTCTATCTTCCAGTCTCCTGGGACCTCCTGTGGCTAAAGAGGATACAAAAATTTATGTCAAATCTCCAGCAATCTCCTCGCAGGCATCCCTCAGTATCCTGGATAGATCCCATCAGACCCTGGATACATATCCACCTTAATGTTTTTCAAGGCATCCAACACTCCTCCTTCTTATTATCGCCATGCCCCAGAATATCAACATCGCCCGCCCTAATCATATCATCATTCACATTCTTCTCCTTGGTGACAACCGATGCAAAGTACTCATTAAGGACATAGCACACTTAGAGTCATTGAGTTGTAGAGATGTACAGCACAGAAACAAACCGTTCAGTCCAACCCGTCCATGCTGATCAGATATTCCAAATTCATCTAGTCCCATTTGCCAGCACATGGTCCATATCCCTCTAAACCTTTCCAGATGTCTTTTAAATGTTGCAATTTTACCAGCCTCCATCACTTCCTTTGGCAGCTCATTCCATACACTCACCACCCTTTGCATGAAAAAAATTCTCCTTCGGTCCCTTTTAAATCTTTCCCCTCTCACCCTAAACCTACACTGTCTTGTTCTGGACTCCCTTGTTTATTTACCCTATCTATGCCCCTCATGATCTTATAAACATCTATAAGGTCACCCCTCAGCCTCTGACACTCCACGGAAAACAGCTCCAGCCTATTCAGCCTCTCGCTATAGCTCAAATCCTCCAACCCTGGAAACAATCTTGTAAATCTTTTCTGAACCCTTCTCAGTTTCACAATATCCTTCCTATAGGTGGGAGACCAGAAGTGCATACAATACTCCAAAAGTGGCCTAACCAATGTCCTGTACAGCCACAACATGACTTCCCAACTCCTATACTCAATACTCTGACCAATAAAGGAAAGCATACCAAACGCTTTCTGCACTATCCTATCTACCTGAGACTCTACTTTCAGGGAACTATGAACTGCACTCCAAGGTCTCTTTGTTCAGCAACACTCCCCAGGACTTTACCATTAAGTGTGTAAGTCCTGCTCTGATTTGCCTTTCCAAAATACAGTACCTCACATTTATCTAAATTAAACTCCATCTTCGGCCCATTGGCCCATCTGACCAAGATCTGAGATAACCTTCTTCTCTGTCCACTACACCTCCAATTTTACTGTCATCTGCAAACTTACTAACTATATCTCTCAGGTTCACATCCAAATCATTGATATAAATGATGAAAGCAGTAGATTCAGCACTGATTCTTGTTGTACACTGCTGGTCACAGGCCTCCAGTCTGAAAATCAACCTTTCACCACCACCCTCTGTCTTATACCTTTGAGCCAGTTCTGTATCCAAGTCGCTATTTCTCCCTGTAATCCATGTGATCTAACCTTGCTAACCAGTCTCCTGTGAGGAACCTTGTCGAACGCCTTACTGAAGTCCATATAGATTACGTCCACTGCTCTGCCCTCATCAATTCTCTTTGTTATTTCTTCAAAAAACTCAGGAGAAAGTGAGGACTGCAGATGCTGGAGATCAGAGCTGAAAAATGTGTTGCTGGAAAAGTGCAGCAGATCAGGCAGCATCCAAGGAGCAGGAGAATCGACGCATGAAGAAGGGCTTATGCCCGAAACGTCGATTCTCCTGCTCCTTGGATGCTGCCTGACCTGCTGCGCTTTTCCTTCAAAAAACTCAATCAAGTTTGTGAGACATGATTTCTCATGCAAAAAGCCATGTTGACAATTTCTCTAATCAGTCCTTGCCTTTCCAAATACATGTATATCCTGTCCCTCATGATTCCCTCCGACAACTTGCCCATCACTGAAGTCAGGCTCACTCGGTCTATAGTTCCCTGGATTTTCACTGCCACTTTTCTTAAACAGTGGCACCACGTTAGCCAACCTCCAGTCTTCTGGCCCCTCACCTGTGACGATTGATGATACAAATATCTTAACAAGGGGCCCAGCAATCACTTCGCTAGCTTCTCCAGATTTCTAGGGTACACCTGATCAGGTCCTGTGGATTTATCCAGGTTTATGTGTTTTAAGACATCCAGCACCTCCTCCTCTGTAATATGGATATTTTTCAAGATTTTGCTGTCTATTTCCCTAAATTCTATATCTTCCATGTTGTTCTCCACAGTAAACACTGATGCAAAATACTCTTTTAGTATCTCCCCCATCTCTTGTGGTTCGATACACAGGCTGCCTTGCTGATCTTTCAGGGGCCCTATTCTCTCTTTAGTTATCCTTTTGTCCTTAACATATTTATAAAGTCACTTTGGATTCTCCTTAACTCTACTTGCCAAAGCTATCTTATGTCCCCTTTTTGCCCTCCTGGTTTCCCTCTGAAGTATATTCCTACAGCCTTTATACTCTTGTAAGGATTCACTCAATCTCTCCTGTCTATATCTGACATATGCTTCTTTCTTTTTCTTGACCAAAACCACAACTTCTCTAGTCATCCAGCATTCCCTACACCGACCAATCTTGCCTTTCACCCTAACAGGAACATACTGTTGATGGATTCTCATTATCTCATTTTTGAAGGCTTCCCATTTTCCAGCCGTATCTTTATCTGTGAATATCTGTCCCCATCAACTTTTGAAAATTCTTGCTTAATACTGTCAAAATTGGCCTTCCTCCAAGTTACATCTTCAACGTTTAGATCCAGGCAATCTTTTTCCATCACTCATTTAAAACTAGTAGAATTATGGTTACTGGCGCCAAAGTGCTTCCCCACTGACACCTCAGTCACCTGCCCTGCCTTATTTCCCAAGAGTAGGTCAAGTTTTGCACCTTCTCTAGTAGGTACATCCACATACTGACTCAGAAGATTTTCTTGCATACACTTCCTATGGCTCCATGTATAAATTCCCTCCTTTGTCCTTGAATAGACCAACCCTTTCCCCAGTTATTCTCTTGCTCCTTATAAAGGGTCTTGGGATTCTCCTTAACCTATTTGTCAAGGACATGTCATAACCGCCCCCCCACCCCCACCTTCCCCAGCCCTACTTATTCCGTGTTTAATTTCTTTCCTGTTTCCTCAAGGGCCTTGCCTGATTTCGATTTCCTAAACTGTACATATACCTCTTTTTCCTTTTTGACTAAACTTACAATACCTTTTGCCATCCAGACTATAGAGCAGAATTTTCCCCACTGGTTTCACTACTACATCATCAGGCTGAAATGGCTAAAGTAGAACATGAGCTGCATGGAGTTATTGGTACAATACAAAGGATGAACAACTAAAGTTGTGAAAAGTTGAGAGACTGGCTTTGTGCACTTGAGAAGAAAAAATAAAATATTTGAGAGATGACGATGTGTTTTGATCTGCTGAATAGCAAAAGGATTTGGTGGTGAAGAGGGATGGAGTGTCAATGATGAAGAGTCGTTGGCCATGATTGGTCATTAATTTGAAAGAGTCATTGAGAGTGAGGAAAGGATTAGGAGAAATTTATTAATGCAGAAAATTGTTAATGTCTGAAATACTCTGCCATAGAGTAGTTGAGATGAGTTTCTTCATTTATACAGGAAAGTAAAGAACCAATTAAATCTGATGTTGCTATCAATCAGAAGAATACAGTTTGTTACAAGTTGCTCCAACAAAGATTCAGCACAGACATGATGACCTAAATAGCTATAAATCTCACTGGTTCTGTAAAATATGACCAGCTAGTACCATGGAAATAGATCAATTTAAGATACATTCTAGATGTGAAAAAAGTCAATATTGATTTAAGAATCACATCTAACATTTTCAAGTATAGATTTGTTTGTTAATAAATTTGTTTAATTGGCATAACTGAAGTCAAACATCAAATGCTCAGAAATAACATTCTCTTCAAATTAATCTACAGATATGCAACAAAGTAACAAAAAGAGATTGAACATTTCTTTAACAAAATCATTACATCCCACAGCCATACTTTAAACCATCAGAGCAAATTTGTTCAACAGTCAAACTGAATGCTATCCAGCCAAGAACTGAAGGCTTTATAAATTCAACAAGTGGTTTGAAAGTACTGATAAAATAAAAGACAAACTCACATTATAGAAACTTTAAAGAAGAAACATAAATAAAAACTAAAGTGCTCAGAATCTAAAACCCCATTTGAGTGACCACCAATGGTCAGTTTCATGACCATTGGAAGCAAATGGGAGCTAAAATGATCAGATTCCTTGCAAATAGCTGGCAGGATGACAATTATCCCATACCATCTCTATGTAATGCAAGCAACCCGACATATGCACTGTCTGCTCATTTCCATGAGTTGTTCATCAGGGGTTCAATATCAGTTTGCTTCCAGTACTTGCTTACAGCTTGCATCTCTGAAAGAGGAAGTGTATTGTAGCTAGACTAGGTGTTGGGAGCCCCTTGTGAGTTGACCTTGATCTGGAAGGCCAGAAGAATAGCTGAACATAGGCATCGAGATCTTCCGAAGCTGACTGTATCTCTGAAATCAGGGAGGTGGGGGGATGATGGAAGAGCGCCCAGACATTTAGTAAGAATTTAATAACAGCTGGTAATGTAGAGTTGAGCCCCTAAAATTGATTGCAATGTCACAAGATAGTAATGACCTCTTTTAAATCTGTTAATCTACCAACATCACTGCCTGTCTGAATGCCGTTCAATTCACCACATCCCCATCAATCACTTTCCAACAATCTCAAACAAATAGGATTTGTAGCTCGCGAAACAGTCACACAGTGTTCCTTGCTTCACACTCACAGTTTGCACATACAGTTTATTAGGTTAGATTACACGACACTCAATCACAGACTGTCCTCTCTCTTACACCAGTAGGTGGCACACAACCAGAGACAGCCAGAGGACTTGAAACAAACCACAGAGGTAAACTTGTATAATCTTTCTCCATGGAGACTGAAGTGTCGGTCATTAACACTTGGCTGTTGCTGCATCTGTGGTCACCGGTGATGCTAATATCCTCATATATATACAATCCCTCTTCTTATATCCCCCCATTCCTTACCTTCCTAAGATTTCTTCAGAGTTACGAGCTGTGGAAGGTGTGAACATACATCTTTTTATTTCCCTGAAATCTCATCATAATCTTGCCTTTGTGACTTTTCCTTTCAGAAACCCAAGAATTACCACAAGTCCAGTGGAGGGTAGCCAAGAAGACAGATATCATAAAGATATACCATTACCTAATGTAAAACTCACAGCTCAGTTGCAGTCACTATGGATTATCAAAGAGCACCAGTCCCATGATGGAGGAGGCATGGGGTAGAGTCAGAAATGCCGCACAAGCACAGATCAGAGAGGGCTGGAAGGGCTGCCTAGTGCTGATGTAGGCTGATTAAGAGGTTTGCCTAGATTCTCTGAGCTTGGTTCCAGATGCTTAGTTCAATATTAATCCCTTTAGCCCTCATCGCTTAAAACCCCTCACTCACTCCTCACGTATCCTAACTACCCCATTCATACCAACATCTGCCAATCCATGCTCCCATTTACCACAATGGTCAATCAAACTTTCTATGTCAATTCATGTTTGGCCCATTTCCATTGGCTCCTTATGTTTTTTATGCCAATTCAGTACAAACTCATGGAAATACATGTCACAACTTATTCTCCAGGCCCCTTATCGACCTTGTGCAACATCTTCAGCTCATGTCATTCATCCATCACCTTTTCCTCTTGTACTTTCCATACCAGCTCATCTTGTACCCACCATAGGCATACAAAGAATTAATACAGGGATGAAATCACACCAAGTGTTAAGTATCAGTTACAGAGTCCACTATATAACTCAGAAATCTGTTCAAGAAAGTCCATCTAATACTTTTAATTCCTCTCAAGCACTTAATTCCATATTAAAAATAAACATTAGTATTCATTACTCCACATCAAAGAAAACTTATATTTTAATAACTTCATTGAGTTGTCAATCAAACTGAGAAGTTACAGAACCCTGCTATGATAAGGTTGGGCTGTGGACAGCAGCAAATCAATAATAATGTTCTTATTAAAGTATTTGCTGTTAGGTCCAAAAATAGTTATTGAAAATGTTAGGAAAGCTCTTTTCACCTTTCAGGCACAGGTTGACAGTTTTTAAATAATTTTTAGAGACGATTTAAATATTGAAAACGTGGCAGTTATCTGCATCTTTACAGCCCTTCAACAGCATTTCCCCCTCACCTTCAAGCAGTGGAACACACCCTTTGAACTGTGGCTATTCCAGGAGTGAAAATTGAGTTTGCTATGGAATTTAAATGGCCCTGTTAATTTGAAATACACTTCTGTACATACCTATATTGTCTCTCTTCCTCTACTAGTTAAAATGAGATCTGCAAGAAATGAGAGTAGAATTCCTGGATTTGAATCCCATCCATCACTTTTTATGTCTGGAGAGTTTTCATGTCTCTGCAAAAATCTGGCCTTAAATGCATCTTATAAGGTCACATAGTGTGGCACTGGGAGTAGATTGCTGCTAGGGATATGTGAGAAAATACTATGGATTCTAGCTGCTGGAGAACCAAGACATGAGTTTTGCTGCAAAGAATTCAGATGAGACTTTGATGGGACAGCCTACAGAAGATTGATAGTTATGCTTGGTGTATTGACAAACCTGCCATAAGTCTGCAGTTGATGTCAATAAACTTGGTGAAATCTAACACCAAATGCCAACACGGGACTTGGGGAAGAGCTGGAATCCAAAGTCCCGCATGGAAGTTATCGCCAATTCTATTAAATTTTGTGGCTCAACCATGGTACAGTCTCTGATGGATATATATTTCAGTTTCTTTTGTAGTGCAATCGATGCTCAATAGGAATCCTACAGTTATAGTGATGTATTGATGTCACATCCCCTAATGCGATCTCCATATCATTGATCTGGGTTCTGGGTTTGAATCATATCCAAAATATATTAATGAGGCTTGCAGGTTAAAATAACCCAAATCCTATGTTGATTTGGAAAGGTGGGACATGGGTGTGTGTTTGTATTTCTTATTCACATCCATTTAATTTTACTCACTGATCCTACTCAAGTAACAGACAAGATTCATTTGTCATTATTGATTGAACCTTTACCTACAAAGATGATTTAGAATTCTATCTTGATTGAGTTCGTATTCATTGACAATAAGAATAATATGCTTTGGAGCTCCATGAGCATGTGGACAAAAGACATGATGTACTTGTCAATCTCTCATCTTTGATTACACAAATGGATGGTTTTAATCTTTCCAGAGATAAATCACTAATTATATTGGGAAGTATATTGAAAGCCATTTTATGAAAAAAAAGTGGTTCTGAAGGATGAGATTATTTCAAACCGTTAGTCAAACTTTTTTGGTGGGTTTGGAAATAGATATTCGACTCCTACACATGGAAATGAGGGCCTACTGTTTGTTTTAGGCTTCCACACTAATATTGAGTCTAACAGGCAGAAACTGGGCCTAGAACTGTGGTGCAGGAAAAGCATAGTCAGTCAGGCAGCATCTGAGGAGCAGATGAGTATGAGCTCTTCATCAGGCTTATGCTCGAAACGTTGACTCTCCTGCTTCTCGAATGCTGCCTGAACGGCTGTGCTTTTCCAGCACCACACTTTTCGATTCTGATCTCCAGCATCTGCAGTGCTCACTTTCTCCCAGAAACTGGGCCTTCTTTGCTTGGTATTCTTCCACAGTAACTAGGTGCTTAACAGTAAAAGACTGATTTTAGTTAATAAATTAAAAAGAAATCTGTTGTAGGATTTTGTATAAGATAATGGCTTTGAAAGAGTTAATGTTGAAGTTGTATTAGCTCCACCCAATCTGTTGATAAGACCATAAGCCATAGGAGCAATATTAGGTCATTTGGTCCATCTGGGAGCAGATATATCCTGACAGCTTCTGAGATTCCTTGTGAAATAGAACATAGAACATTACAGAGAACTAGAGGCTCTTCAGCCCTCGATGTGGCACCAACCTGTGAGATTAATCTGATGCCCATCCAACCTACACCGTTCTATTATTATCCATATGTATGTCTATTGCCAATTTAAATGCCCTTAACATCGGCGAGTCTACTACTGTTGCAGGCAGGCCGTTCCACATCCCTACTACTCTGAGTAAAGAAACTACCCCTAATATCTGTCCTAAATCTATTACCCCTCAATTTAAAGCTATGTCCCCTCATGGTAGCCTTCACCATCCGAGGAAGAAGGATCTCATTTCCACCCTATCTAAACCTCTGATTATCTTATACGTCTGGATTAAATCACCTCTCAACCTTCTCTCCAATGAAAACAGCCTCAGTTCCCTCAGCCTTTCCTTGTAAGACCTTCCTTCCATACCCTTTCCAAAGCTTCCACATTTTTCCTATAATCTGGTGACCAGAACTGCACACAATACTCAAAATGTGGCCGCATCAGAGTTTTGTACAGCTGCAGCATGACTTCGTGGCTCCGAAACTCAATTGCCCTACCAATAAACGCCAACACACCATATGCCTTCTTAACAACCTATCAACCTGAGTGGCAATTTTCAGGGATTAATGCACCTGTACACCAAGATTTCTCTGTTCATCTACACTGCCAAGAATTTTACCATTAGCTCAGTAGTCTGCATTCCTGTTACTCCTTCCGAAGTGAACTACCTCACACTTTTCCACATTAAACTTCATTTGCCACTTCTCAGCCCAGCTCTGCATCTTATCTATGTCCCTCCGTAACCCATAGCATCCTTCGGCACTATCCACAACCCTGCCTACTTTAGTGTCATCTGCAAATTTACTAACCCATCCTTCTACACCCACATCCAGATCATTTATAAAGTTGACAAACAGCAGTGGCCCCAAAACAGATCCTTGCAGCACATCACTGCTAACTGAGCTCCAGGATGAACATTTCCCATCAACCACCCTCAGTCTTCTTTCAGCTAGCCAATTTCTGATCCAAACCACTAAATCACCTTCAATCCCGATACTCCATATTTTGTGTAATAGCCTACTGTGCGGAACCTTATCAAATGCTTTACTGAAATCCATATACATCACATTGACTGCCTTACCTTCATCCACCTGCTTGGTCACCTTCTCAAAGAACTCAATAAGGTTAGTGAGGCAGGATCTACCCTTCACAAAACCATGTGGACTATCCCTAAACAATTTATTCCTTTTCAGATGATTATAAGTCCTACCTCTTATAACCTTTTCCAACACCTTATCCACAACCAAAGTAAGGCTTACTGGCCTATAATTGCCAGGGTTGTCCCGACTCCCCTTCTTAAACAAGGGAACAACATTTGCTATCCTCCAGTCTTCTGGCATTACTTCTGGCGACAATGATGACTTAAAGATCGAAGCCAAAGGCTCTGCAATCTCCTATTTGGCTTCCCAGAGAATCCGAGGATAAATCCCATCCAGCTCTGGTGTGTTATCTATTTTCAAATCTTTCAACGTTGCTAAAACCTCCTCTTTGTCAACCTCATTCCCATTTAATCTTGTAACCTCTATCTCCATATTCTCACTAACATTGCCCTGTGAATACTGATGAAAAGTATTCATTAAGTGCTTCCCCTTTGTATTCAGATTCCACACAACTTCCCACTACAATCTTTGATTGGCCCTAATCTTACTCTAGTCATTCTTTTATTCCTGATATACCTATAGAAGGCCTTAGGGTTTACCCTGATCCTATCCACCAACAACTTCTCATGCCCCCTCCTGGCTCTTCTTAGCACTCTCTTTAGGTCTTTCCTGGCTAATTTGTAACTCTCAAGCACCCTAACTGAGCCTTCACTCCTCATCCTCACATAAGCCATCCTTTTCCTCTTGGCAAGAGTCATAGAGTCATTGAGATGTACAGCACGGAAATAGACCCTTGGGTCCAACTCGTCCATGCTGACCAGATATCCCAACCCAATCTAGTCCCACCTGCCAGCACCCGGCTCATATCCCTCCAAACCCTTCCTATTCACATACCCATCCAGATGCCTTTTAAATGTTGCAATTGTACCAGCCTCCACCACTTCCTCTGGCAGCTCATTCCATATACACGTACCACCCTCTGTGGGAAAAATGTTGCCCCTTAGGTGTCTTTTATATCTTTCCCCTCTCACATTAAACCTATGCCCTCTGGTTCTGGAATTCCCCACCAAGGGAATAGACTTTGTCTATTTACCCTATCCATGCCCATCATGATTTATAAACCTCTATAATGTCACCCCTCTGCCTCCGACGCTCGAGGGAAAACAGCCCCAGCCTATTCAATCTCTCACTATAGCTCACATCCTCCAACCCTGGCAACATCAGCTTCAACTTCTTTAGTAAACTATGGCTCCCTGTATGATAGGTATATACATATCAAGGACCTGCAGTAGCTGTTCCTTGAATAGGCTCCACATTCAAGTATGTCCACCCCCCTACAGTTTCCTTCCCCATCCCATGCAGCCTAAATCTTGCCTAATCGCATCATAATTGCCTTTTCCCAGTTATACCGCTTTCCCTGTGGTAAATACCTATCCCTGCTCATTGCTATTGCAAACATAACTAAACTGTGGTCACTATCGCCAAAGTACTCACCTCCCTCCAAATCTAACACCTGGCCGAGTTCATTCCCCAGTACCAAATCTAATATGGCCTGTCGACATAATGTGTCAGAAAACTCTCCTGCACACATTGAACAAACATTGACCCATCTAAACTACTTGAACTATAGTATTCCCAGTCAATAAAGTTCCCCATAACAACTACCCTGTTACTCTCGCTCCTATTATCTTTGCTGTCCTTTCCTCTACATCGCTGGAACAATTCGGAGACCTATAGAAAACTCCCAACAAGTGACCTCTCCTTTCCCGTTTCTAACTTCAGCCTAAACTACCTCAGTGGATGAGTCCTCAGAAGTTATCTCCGCTGCTGTAATACTACCCTTGATTAGCAATGCCACACCTCCATCTTTTTTACCATCTTCTTTGCTTTTGCTGAAAAATCTAAATCCCGGAATCTGCAACAACTATTCCTGTCCCTGCTCTATCCATGTCTCTGAAATGGCCACAACATCGAAATCCCAGGTACCAGCCCCATGCTGCAAGTTCACCCACCCTATTCCGGTTGAAGTACACACACTTCAAACCAACATCCTGATGGCCAGTGCCCTCTCGTGACCTTATAAATCTATCCCTGACCTCACAACCCTCAACCTCCTGTACACTGGAACTACAATTCAGGTTCCTATCCCCTGCTGCATTAATTTAAATCCACCCGAAGAACATTAGCCAATCTCCGCTCCAGGATATTGGTACCCCTCTGGTTCAGGTGAAGACCATCCTGTTTGTAGAGGTCCCACCTTCTCCAGAGAGAGCTCCAATTATCCAAGAATCCAAAACCCTCCCTCCAGCACATCCCTGCAGACATGTGTTTAGCTCCACTCTCTCCTTGTTCCTCACTTCACTAGCACATGGCACAGGCAACAAACTAGAGATAACAACTCTGCTTGTTTTAGCTCTAAGCTTCCACCCTCGCTATCTGAATTTCTGCCTTAGATCCCACCTTTCTTCTTACCGATGTTGTTGATGCCCACATATTCACCGCAAGATCTTAAGGGACCTCAGACTGACCTCAATCTCAGTGAAAAATGGAGCCAGACACAGAATGCCAGGGTTCATCCAGAATTTGAACCCAAGAACTTTCACACTTACTTCATTTAACCTGAAGTAAGAATCATGCCCCTAGACCAAGGAGCCTACTGCAAGTCCTTGTGCAATAAACTGTCTTGTTAACTAAGGCAAGTGCCTTGTTTGTTCTGTCTGCTACCACTGGTAATTAGAAAAACCCTTGACATAGTGTAGACAAAGAAGGATTTGTGACAATGAACTACGTCAATGACAGAGATGGTATATATCACAAAGCGGCAATCAGGGCAAATACCCCATGGTTGGAGAACCATGACGAGTCATACCTTGCCTCCAGTGACTAGTGTCATCTCCCTTTTAAACAATCACTCCAGGACAGTATTTGTTCCAGACTTCTGACTGATTTTAACAAATGCCACTGGACATGACTGACCAGAGCCTGACCACTGTCTTTGCAGGTCCTTGTCCAATGATACATGTTTGTAATGGTACTACAGGACTGACTGTTATCCACTTCCTGACTTTGATCAGACAGATCTCCTGAAAATGAATGACCCGAGCTGACAAATGGCTGTGTCCAAGCCCCTGGACTACCTGTGGACTGCGGCTGTGGCTGATGGTATTCGGATCCACTGACTGACAGAGGCCCACACACTTGACCACACAGACATCTATGATCCACTTTCTTTCTGACACGACCACTTGACTGAATTAAAAGTGCCAAGTGTTTGCTGCACAGATTGCTGGCATTTGTTGTAGATGTTAGATTGATGCCCCAGAGTGCTGTATAGCAAGATGTCATCGCACCACCCTGGACAGATCTCTACTGACAAACAGCCTGCCTGTGAGCCTGCATGAAAAGCCACATCAGGATGACAGTACTGCTATCCATTAGCTCTGACTGAATTGCTACTGCAATAACAGACATGGCAAGGCATGACAACACATATCAAATCTAGACTTGAAAAGGAAAAACATTTAGAACTCTGTGTTGAAACAGAATTAAGCCTAATTTGTTAGCTCTTTCACATAGCTGGCATATACAAAATCAACTGAATGGCCTCTATATCTGATTAAAGATTCTATAATTATTCTAACTCTCTTCATAGTGAACAAGGGAAAAGATTTCTAATGGGAGATCCATTTGTCTGATCCAAAAAATAACTTTCCCCAATACTTCCCACATCCAAAACAAACGGTCAGTCAATTTCCAGAATGGCAAACTGCAAAAAAGTCAGGTCCAGGCAAAGTTTCAGACAGTTCCAAATTCATGAACCAAGATAGACTCCACAGTAATGCTTTCAACCCAAGTGCTGTGTTGATCATACACTCTCATGTTTGCAAAGAAAATGATGTCTCAGCACATGTTTCTTTTCAAACTAATTCATCTTGACACATTGCTTTTGTTTTGAAAAGTATAGTTAATCCTTTTGATGTTAACATCAATACTTTTTTTTCGCGATTATAATTCCTCATCATGCACACGTCCTGTCTGTATGGGGCTGACAGGAATGTTAAATCTGGATTCTATCCAGTAACAATACTGCAGGTTACACTGTATTATGTGATAGCTGAACAATAAATATCACCTCAGTTTTATTAAAAAGCATTACCTTTTACTGTTTCTTAACAGAATAACAGTTCAAAGGTTTTCTTTAACCAAAAGGAGAACTGTCCTTCACACATGCCTGACTATAGATTATGGCACTGTCAACTTGACAGAGGACCGTTACTGAGGCAACTTTCCTTAATTCTAGCCCAGAAATCTAATTCATTAATTTACTGAGATTTTATGGCACCATCTGAACAGAAGAAAAAAATTGGTATGAATTCTTCTTTTCTACAAATTAGAACATAACGCAGAGAAACAGGAAAACGTCATTTGTTCCATCAAATGGAAAGCCTTTGTTATGCTTAAAATTTGGTTTTAAGCTCTCTCGTGATTTGTTTTTTGTTTCCTTACATCAATGCACTTGACTTTGAGAGTATCATTCTGTGACTTTCTGAGGTCACTTTAAGAACTCCAATATGTGGCATCACAAGTTGCACCCATGTGCACCTCTATAACATTACCTGGTTTCACCTCAGCCTCTGCCCATTTGCTTCAAAAAACACTCATTCATGTCTTTATTATATCTCGGCGCCTCCAGTGCTCTTCTAGCAGCTTTCCCAATTCCTGCTTTCTATAAACCTAAGATTGACCAAAATCTGCTGTCCATGTCTTAACTTGTAGCAAGCTCTATTGCCCTAATACCCCAGTGTTTGCTGATCTATATTGGCTCTTGTTCAAACAATATCAGAGTTATAGAATCATAGAGATGTACAGTGTGGAAACAAACTCTTCAGTCCAACTTGTCCATGCTGACCAGATATCCCAACCCAATCTAGTCCCACCTGCCAGTACCTGGCCCATATCCCTCCAAATGTTTCCTATTCATATATTCATCCAGATGACTTTTAAATTTTGCAATTGTAACAGCCTCCACCACTTGCTCTGGCAGCTCATTCCTTACATGTACCATCCTCTGTGTGAAAAAGTTGCCCCTTAGGTATCATCATTTCAAGATTCCCAGATCCTTGTTTAAAAATCACTGCATAGCCTTATCTTTTTCATCTGATGTCTCCTCCAACACCAAAGACCTTCAAGATATCTGCACTATATAACAGTAGTCACTTAATAAGTCTCAATTATTATTACACTAACATTGGTGCCCATGCCTTCAGGTACCTTGGCCGGAAGCTCTGGAATACATTCCCTACATCTCTCTGCCACTTTCCTTCACTTTTGTCCTTAAATGCATTTCTTAAAACCTACCTTATTTCCAAACTTTTGGTTATCTCACTTGTATGTCCTTTTGTAGCTTGGTGTTTTACTTTGTTTTATAATCCTCCTGTGAAGCTCTGGGACATTTGATTGTGCTGATGGTGCTATATAAATATAAATTATTGTGTCCTCAGCTAATACTGGAAGGCCATCATCAGGAATGTGCAGGCAAGTTTGTTTGTACCTAATGGTATTTTTTCTTACTCTCTGTAATATTCTATTACGTTTCATTTTGTTCACCTTTAAAGTGAAACTCATTTTAATGAAATTGACTAAGTACACACCAGATTTAAGTATTTCATCATATGATTTGGAGACCTGCATTTAGTATGTTGTATTGATATATTCCTGGCTTAGAACATTGGCACATACATCACAAGACTGAAAATCCCGAGGGATTCTGAGATGTCTCTGACTGCTGTTTCCACCAATGTTAATGGATTTGTTGAAGTTGTCTAAATTCAAGGGCAACTGCCTGCTTCACCTTTCCTGCAGAAGTTAGGATGTGTCCTCTCAATGTATTTTGCAGGGAGGGAAGGTCTCAAAATTATTTTAAAGTGTAGAATCTTTCTTCAAAGATTAAGTTGTAATCATGTCTGACACCATGGAATCTTCTGTCCACCATTTGGTAGATGGATTTGACTTTATTCTGGATTAATGGTGCTGGAAGAGCACAGCAGTTCAGCAGCATGTATCTTTGCAGGAAGAGTAAAAAGTCTGAGCTGTGGAGCTTCACTTTGGCCCAATTTCCTCTATTACTTAAATTTCGATCTATTTGCTGTGAGTTCACTGCACACGAGTTGGGATTGTTACATTTGAAATACACACAATATCTCAATACAGAAAATGAATGTGAGCTCAGAGTGCAGAAAGAACATTAGAGTTACATCATTTAACAAAACACTGACAGAACTGTGGATACTGGAAATCAGAAACAAAGCAGAGATGGCACACCTCTGGAGCAGGTGGGACTTGTATCTGGATCTTCTGGCCCAAGGGTAGGCACACAATCACACATACACCATCGCAAACAACCTGGCCACCTGTTAGTTTTTGCTGAATTGGACAGTGGCTTCAAATGTAAGTGCTTGGTTACGGATCAGTACGTTGAAGATGCTTAACATTTGTTTTAGGCAGCAGCATGTGCATCACCAGGAGAGACTGGCCTGAGAGTTTGCATCCAGAAATACTATGTTCAGAGCACTTATCTGTACTTTTCAATCTTAATTCCTTCAGTGCTTTAGAAAAAGTGATATTCCTCTTCCATTCAAATTTAACACAGACAAGTATGAAGTCATTTATTTTATTTGGAACAATGAGGAGGGACAGTAGAAAATAAAGAACACTATTCTAAAGGGCATTGAAGATGGAAAGGCAGGTTAAAAGTGGTTAATAAATCATACAGGATGCACTTTACCTCTTCCTGTCAGACAGTGGTTAGCATCGTGGCGATCAGCTCTAGGTTAAACAGAACGTGGTATGGGTTAGGAATCTACTTTGACAGAATCGTCACAGTGCAAAAGCAAGCCATTTGTCCCATTGAGCCTATATCATTCTTCTGCCATTTCTCCATATCCTTGTGCATCATTCCCAGCCAATGCCATCTCCAATGCCTCAATTGAACTTGCCTCCATCATATTTCTACACAGTATATTCTATTCCCTAATTACTCACTAAGTGAAAAAAGATTCTTATATTGCTCTTGCTTCATTTGCAGATTATTTTAAATCTATGACCTCTCACTATTTTATGAGTGGGGACAGATTCTCCCTAGCTGCTCTAATCAAGCCACCATGATTTTGCAAAACCTCTAACACATTTCTACTCAGCCTTCATCTCTCCAGGGAGAACAGACCTCACTTCTTCGATCTATCCTCTTCACTGAAGCTTCTCAAACCTGGAACCTGTAAATTGCTTCTGTCTTCATATCTTACCTAAAATATGGCACCATAAATGGCGCAATCCTCCAGCTAGGATGATAACCTCTGATGTACTTGTTGCAGATGAAGACAGCAAGTTGAGACAGTGTAAGGTTTGCTTGCCTCTGTGTCCTTTGGGCTCTCTTGTCAGCCAATGGAGCATTCTAGCTCACCCTGCCACTTACAATACCTCTCCAGACTGTTAGCCTGCAAAGAAGTGACTGTTTCCCAGTTGAGTGAGTTAATGTGTGCCATCTTTATCGCTCACTGCAAGTATCCTTGTAGCAAAGGTATGGATAGCCATCATGTCACTACCCAGGGGCCAGTTCTCCATAGAGAAGCCATTTGAGTATATTGCTGTCACGTGGACAAGGAGTGTGGCTGACCCAATGCAGATTTAGTGGTTAGCAATTAATATATTCTGATGAAATTAACACAGTCCAGGATCTCTGAGTTGATAATGTTACCCTGGCAAGATATCCCAAAGATTCAACAGATATGTCTGAGACAGCAAAGTCTTTCAGTATTTTCTCCTGACTAGAAAAAGCTGTCCAGGTCCCAGCCCTGTATAAGGGTGCACTAAACCAACAGGCTTGGTCCTCTCACAGTTTGTCAGGCAACATCTGAGGAGCAGGAAAATCAACGTTTCAGGCAAAAGTCCTTCATCAGGAATCAGCTTTTGCCCAAACCGTCGATTTTCCTGCTCCTCAGATGCTGCCTGACCTGCTGTGCTTTTCCAGTACCATACTCTTGACTCTAATCTCCAGCATCTGCAGTCCTCACTTTCACCTGGTCTCACAGTTTGTTGATTGTGTTGCTGTTATTCCATGCACTCAGCTTGAAGACAATGGCTGCAGCTTTTGCAACGTGTATGTTGATTTTAGCATCAAGTGACATCTTGCTCGGGAACGTTGAGCCTGGATATGGGGAGTAATCAATGCCCTCCAGCACCACATTATCAAAACTGATTGACAGCAGTATGGCAACATCCTGGAACATGGTATTTATCTTCCTGATACTGAACTCATTACAATCCTGAAAGATTCTGTCTGTTTGCTGCTGACAATGTTCCTGAGTACAAAATGTTAATGTAATCTGAGTGCAGAAACCCTCAGAAGAGGACTTGATGCACTTTTGTCCTGGCTCTGATGTGGACAAACCTTTCTATCAGTCCTAGGATGCGAGTAAAAGCACTCTATAGTTTAAAGTAAGTGATAGCAACTAAGATAAGAATAAGCCAAAGAGTCCTGATGTTCCAGTTAACCAATCAAGGAACTGATGCCTTCTTTCTTGTTCATTGAGAGTGTGGTGCTGGAAAAGCACACCTAATGAAGGACATATGCCCGAAACATCGATTCTCGTGCTCCTCAGATACTGCCTGACCTGCTGTGCTTTTCCAGCAACACACTCTCGACTCTGATCTCCAGCATCTGCAGTCCTCACTTTCTCCTTTTATCTTCTTGTTAGATTGTTTTACTGCTCTGATGGATAAAGTCCACTTGCTGGGCAGTGATTCTAAACTTCAAGCATCCATTGAAGCAGGTGGATGGTGATAGGTCAAGGATGGCCCTAGATGAGATGGCTGACCAATGGGGTGCGTTTGTCCCTCCTTTCATTAGAGATAGCTCCAGCTCATTCCTTGTGCCAAACGAGATAGACCTGTTACTCTCTCTCATATTGTTTTAATGGTCTACAGTGAAATTGATGTGTCCTATTCAGAATTGACAGAAACTCTGGCTGATCAAACGTCAGGGGCATGTCTGAACTTCCTCAGTTGGGTTCAAACAAATGCATAGCATTATGTCTTGGTTTGGTTGCAAAGCTGCTGCAACAATTACATATTTAGACTTTGGTCTTCCTTTGGGCTCCACTCCAGATGTTTTTTGCAGGGAAACTCTCTCACCCTTCAAATCACCCAAACTAATGACAAAGCAATGGAGCTATTTGCACACAGCTGGGAATTTAGTTCACTAAACCTTGGTTCAGTCTTAGGTGGAGTATTATGTCCAGGTCTGAGATTGATGTTGTGGAAGGATGTGGAAACATGAGAGAGAGTACAGAAAAGATTCATGAGAGTGGTATCAGAGATGAGAACCTTTAGGTACATTGTTAGATTGGAGAAGCTAAGGCTGCTGTCATTGGGAAGAGGAGACTAGCAGGAAGGTTAAAAGAAGTGTCCCCAGTCATTGTTTCTGGACAGAAATGGAGAAATTGTTTCCATTGGCAGAAGATGCCAATTTAAGGTGATTGGTGAAAGAAACAATGGAAACATCTCTTTGTACGAAAAATGAGGATCTGGAATACACTTCCTGAGAGTCAGGGTAGCATAGTGGCTCAATGGTTAGCACTGCTGCCTCACAGTACCAGGGACCTGGGTTCAATTACCACCTTGGGCTACTGCCTGTATGGGGTTTACACATTCTCCCTGTGTCTTCGTGTCTGGTTTCCTCTGGGTGGTCTGGTTTCCTCCCACAATGTAATGATGTGCAGGTCAGGTGAACTGGCCATGCTAAATTGCCCACAGTGTTAGGTGCATTAGTCAGGGGTAAATGTGGGGAATGGGTCTGGGTGGGTTACTCAGTGTAGACTTGATTGGCCCAAGGGTCTGTTTCCATACTGTAGGGAATCTAATTTAAAATTTAATCGAGGTATTTGAAGAAGAATTAGATCATGGAGAGCCGAAGGGTCTGGTCCCATGCTGTAATTTTTTTTTGTTCTTTGTTCTACCATTATCCAAGGAGAGAATTTGTAGTATTATGGCAAATAGGCAGGGAATTGGAATTGAAATTGGGTGGGTTGCTGGTGCATAGAGCTGGCACAGACAGGATGGGCCAAATGATCTTCTTCTGTAACCATGCTATGATGCTATAAATCAATTTTGGCTCTGTGTCCCAACCTATTCAAGTCCTGGGAAAAAATTGCACTTAATCACAAACCTATGCTGTGCAAAGTATGATGGTCCAAAGATCTATTACAAAGTAGTTTCTTATTATGTTTGACAGGCTTCTTTCATTAAATTGATTCCATCTTTGCTCTTCGGTAATGGCTAGCATTTCTCCTTCCTGTTTGTGCTAACATATTGGCACACACATGTGTCTGAAATTTCTGCAACAATACCCCGGGCATCTGCCATAACGACAGCAAAGGATTGGTGGAAATAGCAGAGAAATGCTGATACGATTGCTCTACATTTTATCATAAAAGTTGCCAAGGTAGATCAGGAGCAGTTCTGATTAAGACTTATGGGATCAGGAGGCACAAGCCAATTTGTAAATTTAACATTGGGCTAAAGTGTTTATGTTAACCGACATGGAGAATCATGCTAATGAATAAATATCCTGTGATCATTAACCAGAATGAAATAAACAAGTTGTTTTATTAGTGAGAATATTGCAGTCTATTCCAAACCAGAAAGGCAACTAACAGAAATATGATCTAGTAACTTAAACAGGTCAAAGGACATGTAACACTCAAAATATTGCTGCATCATTACTTCCAGATCAATTTCAGACAACAGACTCTATTTTAACATGTTCTAATGCTAAACAAAATTCTTTTTATTTCTGGCGTAAGCATGATATGGATGGTGCCAAAACTACAAAAATGAAATGCAAATGCAGATTGTGTCATTATATTTGAGGTTGTGCTGTCAAGGTACAATTTCCATCTCACTATTTATTACAAATTCAAAATTTAGTTAACATAAACAAAATGTTGCGATAATCATATGAGCAATGGGACTCTTGTCCTCTTCAAAATAGGAGATCATTACAGCAAACATTCTTTTTTGATTTCCTTCATGTTCATTTCCTCCTTGAAATCACACCATGTTCAAATCTCAAGACTCTTCAGATTGTTTCCCATTGTAACTATTTTGGCAAAATTTCAGGGCGATGCAGCTCTTTATTTCAGTCAGTCTCCTCTACCCCAATAACATTATAAAAGCCAAACATAACATAATAACTGAGTTTATCTTCTCTTGATGAAGTTTATTTTTATAGATCTTGATTTTCACATTGATTTCTCAATTACAAAATATCTGGTAGATATTATGGCAATATGGCATGATAATATGACAGATATTTAAGAAAATTAATGACTCACAGCAGAGATCTACTCCAGTGAGGAAGAAGGATTCCAGGAAGGTCAGAGGCCAACCATGGTTAACCAGGGAAGTTCAGGGCAACATCAGACTGATAAGAGAAAAACATGTAATACGGCAAAGATTAGTTGTAAACCAAAGGTTTGGGAAAGTTTTTAAAACCAGCAAAAGATGACCAAAACAATAAAGAACTTTGAAGGTAAGCTTACGAATAATATCAAGACAAACAGCAAAACTTCTTTAACTATATAAAAATGAAAAGAGAGAAACCGATTGAACATAGGCCCCTTACAGTTCTGACTAAGACTTATGGGATGAGGAGGCACAAACCAATTTGTAAATTTAACATTGGGCTAAAGTGTTTATGTTAACCAACATGGAGAATCATGCTAATGAATAAATATCCTGTGATCATTAATCAGAATGAAATAAACTAATTGTTTTATTAGTGAGAATATTGCAGTCTATTCCAAACCAGAAAGGCAACTAAGAGAAATATGATCTAGTAACTTAAACAGGTCAAGGGCAAGTAATAATGGGGAACCAGGAAATAAGCTGAGTAAATACTTTACATCCCTGTTCACAGTAGAAGATACTAGTAGATCCCAAAATTACTAAATGTTCAAGGGACAAAAAAAGGAGAGCAAATAAATACAATAATTATCATTAAAGAAAAATTACTCAGGAAACTGATTGGAATAAAGACTGACACATCTCCAGACCTGATGGGATGAATGCTAAAATATTAAAAGAAGTACATGTATTTGGAAAGGCAAGGACCGATTAAGGACTGTCAACATGGCTTTGTGCGTGGGAAATCATGTCTCACAAACTTGATTGAGTTTTTTGAAGAAGTAACAAAGAGAATTGATGAGGGCAGAGCAGTAGATGTGATCTATATGAACTTCAAGGTTCCCCATGGAAGACTGATTAGCAAGGTTTGATCTCATGGAATACAGGGAGAACTAGCCATTTGGATACAGAACTGGCTCAAAGGTAGAAGACAGAGGGTGGTGGTGGAGGATTGTTTTTCAGACTGGAGGCCTGTGACCAGTGGAGTGCCACAAGGATCGGTGCTGGGTCCTCTACTTTTTGTCATTTACATAAATGATTTGGATGCGAGCATAAGAGGTACAGTTAGTAAGTTTGCAGATGATACCACAATTGGAGGTGTAGTGGACCGGGAAGAGGGTTACCTCAGATTACAACAGGATCTGGACCAGATGGGCCAATGGGCTGAGAAGTAGCAGATGGAGTTTAATTCAGATAAATGCGAGGTACTGCACTTTGGGAAAGCAAATCTTAGCAGGACTTATACACTTAATGGTAAGGTCCTAGGGAGTGTTGCTGAACAAAGAGAGTGCAGGTTCATAGCTCCTTGAAAGTGGAGTCTCAGGTAGATAAGATAATGAAGAAGGCGTTTGGTATGCTTTCCTTTATTGGTCAGAGTATTGAATACAGGAGTCGGGAGGTCATGTTGCGGCTATACAGGACATTGGTTAGGCCACTGTTGGAATAATGCGTGCAAATCTGGTCTCCTTCCTGTCAGAAAGATGTTGTGAAACTTGAAAGGGTTCAGAAAAGATTTACAAGGATGTTGCCAGGGTTGGAGGATCTGAGCTACAGGGAGAGGCTGAACAGGCTGGGGCTGTTTTCCTTGGAGCGTTGGAGGCTGAGGGGTGACCTTATAGAGGTTTACAAAATTATGGATAGGATAAATAGATAAAGTGTTTTCCGTGGGGTGGAGGAGTCCAGAATTAGAGGGCATAGGTTTAGGGTGAGAGGGGAAAGATATAAAAGAGACCTAAGGGGCAACCTTTTCATGCAGAGGGTAGTACGTGTATGGAATGAGCTGCCAGAGGATGTGGTGGAGGCTGGTACAATTGCAACATTTAAGAGGCATTTGGATGTGTATATGAATAGGAATGGGTTTGGAGGGATATGGGCCGGGTGCTGGCAGGTGGGACTAGATTGGGTTGGGATATCTGGGCGGCATGGATGGTTTGGACTGAAGGGTCTGTTTCCATGCTGTACATCTCTATGACTCTAAGTAGTTACAGATATAATAGATCCATTGGCAGTAATTTTCCAGGAATCCTGAAATTTTTCCAGAGGATTTATACACTGCCAATGTAACACCTTTATTTAAAAAGGCAAGGGGATTAAAAAAACAGGTAACTATAAGGCAGTTTGTCTAATGTCTGTTATTAGGAAAACATTAGGATCTATTGTGAAGGGTGGAATAGCAGAGCATTTAGAAAGACATAACATGATCAAACAGAGTCAGCATGACTTCATGTAGGACAAGGCATGACAAATTTAGCAGAATGCTTGAAGGAAGTAACAAGTAAGGTAGAGAAAGGGAAATCAGTGGATGTAATATACTTGGATTTTCAATGGGCATTTCATAAGAACCATACATTAGGTTACTTACTAAGATAAACTCCCATCATTTTGGAGGTAGTTTATTAACATGAATTGGCTAATAGAGGGCAGTTGGGATAACGGGGAATTTTCAAGATGGCAACCTGTATCTGTGGCTCTGCTTTCCAAACATAAAACAAAATTATATTGAAATGTTTCTGTAATTAAACTGAGCAGCAATACAAGGAGGTGGGACAGGGAACCAGTGTATTGCATGGCCCCACCTGCTCACTGCTTCACCTTCACACCTCCAATCCCTGACACGAAGTCAAATATATATGACCACCCAAACTTAAAATGTGAACATCAAGTTGACTAATCAAAGCAAGAATTTAAACTGCTTGAATAAAATGATGGGAGGGGGATTTTCAGGGTGGGTGAAATGTGAATATTGGCCTAATGCTAAAACTAATTCCTGGAATATGGGCCCAAAGCCTTCAGTCAAGGCTTCCTGACACTTCAGTTTCAGGACTTATCTCCATATCAGCAGGAAAGCTGTGCAAGGCGGACAAAGTACCCAGTGACTGACTTGGAAATTTGGTCTGCTCCAACATTATACTAGCCCACCTTCAGTAGGAAGTGCTGTGGAAATTAGAGAGTCAGAGCCAGCAGCCACCTGTGAGTACCTGTTTGTAACCATAGTACACTTTTCCAGGCTGCATGGTAATGGAAGTATCAGAAAGTTCACCTCCTTTCTGGGTGGTCAGCAGCAGTAGATTCTGACAAACTGAGCGAAGCATGAGTGACCCAGAAGAAAATCTATCCAAACTCCTTTCCATGAATCTGAACATAAATCCAATGTCACATCATCATCTCCTACTAGTTCCTTTGCTCACAAACAGAGCAAGCTGAAGGACCCAGGGGAACTTACATAACGTCTCAAATAATCAACCCCCCTTTGAACATTACATCTTCCTCCTTGAACCAACAGTTTAATAAGTATATAACTTGGCTTTTCTGGTGGCAGTGCAGAATTGCCAGTGTTTATGGAAATCTGTTCTCTTCCTGTATCTCTAAGTGGATACATAACAAACTGTGTACAAGTTCTTCTATAAGAAGCATTAGAAAGATTGGCTGGAAAGACCAACTATGCATTTCACAACTTACTGCTTGTCAAGGACTGACAGAAAAAGTAACAGCCAACTGTTTTTTTCTCTAACATTGTAGCTCCTCTATCATGGCAGAAGAAAGATTGTAAGTAGACTTTAGAATTATTTCACTTGCAATCCAAAAAACAAATATAATAGTAGGTTCTAGAAATTGGGCTATTAGGAATGGAGGTTGCAATATACAATACCCTGAACCCATTGAACTGTAAGTGAACAAATGCAAAGTTGATTTGAAAATAAAATGCCATGCCTTCATTATCACTCAATCAAAGTCCTGGAACTCCACTCTCAACAATTATTTGGGTGTACCTACCCTCTTGTGGATAGCCACAGTTCAAGAAGGCATCTCACTGCCATCCTAAGAGAATTAGGAACAGGCAATCAACGCTAGTTGCGTCAGCTACACCCATACTATATGATTTTTTTTTAAGTCTGATTATCAAAGGCTCACTATTCTTCAGGCTTCATTCACCACTAGCATGACTCTTTAAACACTTCTCAGATTTTAAAGATTTCTCTTGCCTGCCGGCTCCACTTAAAGGATATCATATTTATATTTCCCTTGAGTTTCCAGTCAACTACATCTTCATACTTCACACAATGTAAATGGGTTTCTTTCTTCCCCAAGCCTGGTCTTGAAGTAACCAAACACTGAATGCTGAGAATGTCTGATGTTCTTAAAATAATTGATAACCTTAACAATGTGATTGTCAGCAGGAAGATTGAAGCATGAGGGTTAAGGTGTTGCCCAAACATGACACAGCCTTATACGTAAACAGATGAAAACTATTTCACTCATATCTGATATTCACTGAAATGGAAATAGATTATGGGGCTGATTAATATAAAGCAACATGTACATTGATGTCAAAAGTTTTAACAACATTGTATCATTGCATAAGAATATTGATTTGTGTTCACTTTTACAGGCAGAAAAGTGTGCTAAGTTGTGCAAACCTGCAGTCATCAAAGAACTGCCAGGAAATTTAAGGAGAAAGAGTCAGTTGAAACTTTTGTAGCTTTTAAGAAACATGAGGAATTGTTGAAAAAGTCATCTTTCTTCCTTTGGAATTCAAGTTCATCAGCAAGAGACAGAGAGACACACAACTAAAGCCCTGCTTGATGACTGGAGAAATTAGAAGAGTGTTTCTTTAGTACATATGAGAGTGGTTGTCCTTGGTATCACCCAGAACAGGAGAATGCACCCTGGGAGCAAGACCTGAATAGAAAAGGCCGAGTAATAGCATTATTTATAAGAATATGAAGGAGTTATGAAAGATATAATAAATAATCTCCCTCAAGGCCAGTCTGACCTTGCTTAGGCCTTTTCTTCCTTGACACTCACTGTCCAGAAATGTCGTGCACACTCTACATTAAGACCAACTCCAGCTGAATTGAAATGACGAGCAAACAACCAAAATTTCTGAATATCTAACTGTGACAGTACAAGATCCCACTATCAAAAGTCACAGCACAAAGGAAAAACTAAAGAGAAAAATGAAGGAGTTGAGGTTTAGTTGTTTAATCTTTGAAAGTTGCCACTAAGGTGGATAGAGCTTGTAAGAAGGCCTATGGTGTATTAGCGTTCATTAGCAGAGGGATTGAATTCAAGAGTCGTGAAGT
>NC_057713.1:137661409-137669605 GCF_004010195.1 Chiloscyllium plagiosum
TTGGTGACCTTTAAGCGACAATTGGATAGGTACATGGATGGGTGCTTAAGCTAGGACAAATGTTCGGCACAACATCGTGGGCCGAAGGGCCTGTTGTGCTGTACTGTTCTATGTTCTATGTTCTATGTTCTAATCCTGAAAGGCTAATGGACTTACGACAGAAAGATGAGACAATAAAAGAACTATATGTTGATGCATACTCAAAAAAGGAATCTGAGAATATTCCAGAGGGTTATTATCTGAAAGATAGAATCCTAAGACAAAAATAGAGACCACGCACGTTAGTACAGAGGAGAACTGGACAAAAGTGCACCAGATTGTAGTGCTGGTAGCATACAGACAGGAGGTGTTATAGGTAGCACATGAACTACCAGTAGGAGGTCACCCAGGTGTGTGGAAAACTCAGGCTAAGGCACAAAAACATTTTTATTGACCTGGAATGCACAAGGATGTGGTTAATGTTTGCCGTACGTGTCATCCATGCCCAATGGTAGGTAATTCAAAGGCAGTAATAAAACCAACACCTTTGTTGCCAATTCTTGCTTTTGAAGAACCTTTCACGTGGGTTATGATTGAATGTGTAGGTCCCCTCCCGAGAAGTGGGAAGTAGTACTTGTTAACCATTATGGATGTGTCTCCCAGATTTCCAGAGACAATTCCAATATGGAGTATTAAGGCAAAGAGGGTGATATAGGAGTTAGTAGCTTTCTTCACCAGGTATGGGCTACCCAGACAGATTCAAGCAGACCAAGGGTCTAATTTTACTGCTAAGCTGTTTAAGGGGGTTATGGGTAGCTTAGGCATACAGCACTTTAAATCAAGTGCATATCATCCTGAATCCCAGGGACTTGAGATAGGTGCTATCAGACCCTGAAGACCGCATTAAGAGTCAGGATTACCCAAATGATTGGGATAAAGGTATCCCATTCGTATTGTTTGCCATTAGAGATGTCCCAAATAAACCTACTCAGTTTACTCCCTTTGAGTTAATGTTTAGATATGAAGTGACAGTCCCTTTGAAATTAATTAAGGAGAAATTTACAGGACCAAAGTTGGAAATCTCACACTTGGATTACGTATCGGAGTTGAGGGAGAAATTAAATTGGGTAGGTGAGTTAGCCAGACAGCACCTGAAAAGGGCACAACATAGAATGAAGCAGGTGGCAGATAAAAACTCTGAAATTCGGACGTTTTCCCATGGGGATGAGGTAGTAGTATTGTTACCCATTGTAGGAAATCCCTTCAAAGCCATGTTGGGTGGTCCCTATCAAATTAAGAAAAAGTTGAGTCAGGTAAACTATCTGGTAAAGATGCCAGATAAGAAAATACTGTATCGGGTATGTCATGTGAATATGTTGAAACCTTATTATAAAAGAGAGAAAGAACTGGAGAAACAGGTGTCAATTACTGCCCTGCAGAGTGAGGAATCAAATGTGTGGGGGACATGGTGGCACAGTGGTTAGCACTGCTGCCTCACAGCGCCAGAGACCTGGGTTCAATTCCTGCCTCAGGCAACTGACTGTGTGGAGTTTGCACATTCTCCTGTGTCTGCGTGGGTTTCCTCCGGGTGCTCCAGTTTCCTCCCACAGTCCAAAAATGTGCAGGTTAGGTGAATTGGCCATGCTAAATTTCCCATAGTGTTAGGTGAAGGGATAAATGTAGGGGAATGGGTCTGGGTGGGTTGCGCTTCTGCAGGTCGGTGTGGACTTGTTGTGCTGAAGGGCCTGTTTCCACACTGTAAGTAATCTAATCTAATCTAAATCCAGATGTTGTGGAGTTTGATGTGCCTCAAAATACATTAAACAATGAGGAAGTCCTTGAGGAGTGGGTAGGTTAGCACGCTATCTGTCTCAGGAGCAAAGAATGCAGTTGAAATGTTTGTTGCAGCAATATGAGGACATATGCAGCAATAAGATGCTATTGTGCATGAGGTAGAAGTAGGGAATGCTGTTCCGACAAAACAACCCCCCCACAGGCTTAATCCTTTCAAAGCCCTACAGAAGGAAGTAGATGAGATGCTCAACGAAGATACCATCAAACCAAGTCAAAGCGAGTGGAGTTTGTGTTAGTTCCCAAACCTGACGGGACTCAATGGCTTTGTGTGGATTATCGCAAGGCCAACGCTGTAACAAAATTGGACTCATACCCAATACCAAGATTGCAGGACTGCATAGAGAAAATTGGACACACCAGTCACATCACAAAGTTGGACTTACTGTGTGACTATTGGCAGGTACCTTTATCAGAGAAAGTGATAGAAATGTCTGTGTATGTAACCCCAAATGGCCTGTATCAATTCAAAGTGATGTCCTTTGGAATGAAGAATGCACTAGCCACATTCCAAAGACTCATGAACAAAATTGTGGCTGGATTAACAAACTGTGCAGTTTATCTGGATGATGAAGTGATCTTTACTGAATCCTGGAAAGATCACATGGTACAGTGGGCTGAGTTCTTTGAATGACTATGAGAAGCAAAACTGGTAATAAACTTAAAGAAAACAGAATTTGCGAAAGCAGAGGTGATGTTCTTGGGACATAATATTGATCATGGAAGGTTGAACCTAAGGAACGCAAAGACGAAGGCCATGGAAGAATTTCCATGACCAACCTGGAAGAAAGAGGTGCTTCCATTTTTGGGACTAAGTGGATTCTATTGGAAGCTTGTTCCAAATGTCAGCAGTGTAGTGGCACCGTTAACAGATTCACTGAAGAAGTATGCAAATTTTTGGTGGACCAAACAATGCCAGGAGGCATTTGACAATTTAAATCAGTATTAACCACCGCACCAGTTTTAGCTACACCAAACGTTTTGAAACCCTTCAAAGTTGCAATCGATGCTAGTGACATAGGAGATGGAGCCGTATTGCTACAGGAAGATGATAATAGAATTGAACGGCAGTTGGTTACTTTTCAAAGAAACTCAACACCCACCAGAGAAAATACTCCATGATCGAAAAGGAATTGAGTGTGGTACTGGTCTCACAACATGTTAATGTTATGTGATGAACAACATGTTGGAAAGGGTTGTGTACACAGATCACAATCCTCTTACCTTCTTGGAATGATTTAAAGACAAGAATATGAGAATATTTCATTGGAGTCTTATGTTATAGACTTATAATTTATAAATCGTATATGTTGCGGCTCGTAGGAATGTGATAGTCGATGCGTTATTGCGGATTTAATGAACAAAGCATAGATATGATTGAACGGATGCTGATGTTATTTATGTATGTAATTGCAGAAGTTGATATGAACTTAGATTAATGTCCAATGTATTTCATGGTTATAGGGTTAAGAATTAGAGAAAAAATAAGCTTTCTTTGCAATATGATGGTTCACTTTTTTCCTTAAGTGGGGAGGTGGTATGAAGTTGTACTTTTAAGAGAGAGTGAAAGCTGAAAGCGGGCAAGTACCTGTCATGTGACTGACTAGCAGTCACAGACTGTGCTAGAAAATGGAAAGATGCAACATTTGGCTGTAACTTAGGTACCTCAGTTGTTTTCACAGCGTTTCAAATTTAGCCAGTTTAAATTATGCCCCAAGATATCAACACCTAATTTGAATTTGGGTTTTACTGTTTTGACAACATCGATCTATTGAGATGATCCGATGTTTGGGCATAAAAAAAGCAAGCATTTTGGACAGTTAGTCAGAAAGAGCACCTCCTGTCATTGAACAACTGCTATTCATCACACTCTCTATCAAAAGTATCTTTCTCATATGAAACATCTTTGCAGCAGAGGACTGAAGACAGCCCAGGGAGATCAACAAACAGGAGAATCAATACCAGAGCCAACAGCCACTGTCTGGTTTTGAAAATTAAGTTGCTATAATTTTAATAGGGGCTTTATCGGATCAGTATATTGCTATAGAGTGGGAGGTCGATAACAAATCTTTAAAAGAAAGGAGGCTGAGAGTTGTAAATAGTTGTTGTTTAATGTTCATGTTTAATATTAAAGAATAAAATTGATATTTTTGTTAAATAATTGAATTTGGGTAGTTCTCTGTTACTCACTTTAACAGATTATGAAGCAAGGTGAGCTTTTCTGTGTGTTTGGTTTAATTAGCAGAAGAGTTTACCGTTGTTTCATAATGTTAGTAAATAGTGGAGAGGTTCTGAGGGGCCGAATGGTCTACTTCTCATCATATTCTGGTCTTCATATGTATTTGTGGTGTAAATAGAGACTTTATAGAATCCCTACAGTGCAGTAAGAGGCCATTTGGCCCTTCAAATTCACACTGACCCCCGAAACATTTCTCATCCAGAACCCCCTCCTTATCTGTGTAACCCCATATTTCTCATGGCTAATCCACCTAACCTGCACTTCTCTAGACAATAGGAGGAAACCGGAGTACCCAGAGGAAAACCACGGAGACAAGGGAGAATATGCAAACTCCATAAAGGCAGACTTGTCACCCGAGCTGGAATCAAACCTGAGTCCTGGCACTGTGAGGCAGCAGCATTAACCACTGAGCCACTGCACCACCCAAACAGGAGAGATGGAGTTTAAATTTTACCATCTACTTGGCAGGATTTGAACCCATGTTCCTACAGCATTAACCTAGTATTCTGAATTACTAGTCCAGAGACTATACCACTTTAGTGCTAGACAAACATTTTTCTGCTTACTGTGCTCATGGTATCACATTCATTTCTTGTCAACCGGGATTCATGTCACACTACAGGTGACCCCACTGCACTACACACACACACTCACACACACATACCTACAGACAGATACACACACACGCACACATTCCTACAGACACACACACACTCCTACAGACCCATACACTCACACAGATCCTCTCTCATACACAAGCTCTCTCTCATACGCTCATACATATTCTCCCACATTCTCAACCACACACACACCCTCTAACAGACTTATACCCCCTTACACTCACACACATTCACATACACACACTGTCTCACAGACACTCAAACCACCCCCTCACGCACACACCCATCCGTGCGCACGCACGCACACACACACAAACATATAAGTTTGTGGGGTGAATTTGTACTTGCAGAATTACATTTTATTTTCCTCAAAAACTGCATGAATCCATGTAAGATTCTGTAAATCCCTTTTTTAGAAATAGAATCAGTCTGAACATTGGGGCACAGACAGCCTCACACAGGGCACCTCACACCTTCAATGCATTATCTGGGCCAACATGGCACTTATTGTTAAAGTTCACTTGAGAATATAACTTCAAAAAACATTCTGGGAGTTACATATGAAACAAGTGAAACCAACATGTTCATTCTAAAAGATGAGACTTAATCAATCCAGGTCTTTTTCAGTATATTATTTCAGTTACGTCACACTGTAAACTTTCGCTGTAGATTCTGTGTCTTACAATCTTATACTCCACAATCACCTGATGAAGGTGCAGCACTCCAAAAATTAGTGCTTCCAAATAAATATGTTGGACTATTAACTGGTGTTGTGTGATTTTTAACTTTGTACACCCCAGTCCAAAAACTGCACCTCCAAACCGAGATAACGAGAAAGTTCTTCTCTTAGAGGTTGTGAGTTGTTGGAACTCCTAGTGACAGAGAGATGGTAGGGTACTGATTCCTTGTATACTGTTAATTCTCAGCTAAGATAGATAGAATCTTGATCAGTGGAGGAATCAAGGGTTATGGGGGAAGGGCAGGAAAGTGAACACGAGGAGCATCGATCAGCCATGATCCTATTGAATGGTGCATCAAAGTTTTTGGGGTTGAACAGCCTCCTCCTGTTCATATTTCTTATGGTCTTATGAAATGGATTTTCAAAAGAAGGTTGGTTTAATGACTTCACTCCTAACTCCTAACCATTCACTTATTCCTGGCATAGTCTTCAATGTGACTGTGGAGAGAGAAACAACATTAGCGTGCCAAAACTGTACTCTGATTAATATAACCGTTCTTGTGAACAGTTAGATTAGTTCGACGCTAAAAAGGAATCATATTCAAAACATCAACTCTTTCCCTGTCCACAGATGCTGCAAAAATTGCTGGGCTTGTCCAGCACTTTATTTTGATTTCAGATTTTCTGATTCCGCATATATTACTTTTATTTTCAATGTAACTGGTTTAGTTGCCTCTATTAAAGCAGCTGCAGTAATCTGGAGAAAGCACTATTCTCCTGGATAACTGGCTCACAAACAGTAATGTGCTGTCTCTGAGCTTTTCTTTATATGGAAATTGGAAGATAAAACACAAGTGAATATAACTTCCTAGAAATAGATCTGCATTGCGGTAAACTGGACTACACAGTTTCCTCCAACTTCATGATTGGCCATTTCCTCTTTGTTGGTGGTTCTGCTTTTCATTGACTTCATAAATGTTTACTCATCATTCGGGCGACTGCCTGTGTGGAGTTTGCACATTCTCCCCGTGCCTGTGCGGGTTTCCTTCCAGGTGCTCTGGTTTCCTCCCACAGTCCAAAGATGTGCAGGTTGGGTAAATTGGCCATGCTAAATTGTGTTCAGGGATATATAGGTTAGGTTAGAAGTAAATATAGGATAATAGAGTAGGGAAATGGGTCTGGGTGGATTACTCTTTGGAGGGTCGGTGTAGACTTGTTGGACCGAAGGGCCTGTTTCCACACTGTCGGGATTCTAAGATTCTATTTTATGAATCTTTGAATTACAAAAATGTACAGTCTATAAGAATAGTAATATGTTTGTCATTTTGATGATAGACTGAACAGTAGCAATCTTCCCAATTGACACATTTCCTCACCACTCCAAAACACACTTTGGAATGAATACACAGCAGATGCACTAAGAGGTGTTCAAAGTTTGGGAGAAGATTTGTAGCTCAGGTGCTCGTTGTTGTGGTTCTGTTCGCCGAACTGGAAGTTTTTGTTGCAAACGTTTCGTCCCCTGTCTAGGTGACATCCTCAGTGCTTGGGAGCCTCCTGTGAAGCGCTTCTGTGGTGTTTCCTCCGGCATTAATAGTGACCTGTCCCTGCCGCTTCCGGTTGTCAGTTTCAGCTGTGGCCGGTATATTGGGTCCAGGTCGATGTGTTTGTTGATGGAGTTTGTGGATGAGTGCCAAGCTTCTAGAAATTCCCTGGCTGTTCTTTGTTTCGCTTGCCCTATAATGGTAGTGTTGTCCCAGTCAAATTCATGTTGCTTGCCGTCTGCATGTGTGGCTACTAAGGATAGCTGGTCGTGTCGTTTCGTGGCTAGTTGATGTTCGTGGATGCGGATCGTTAGCTGTCTTCCTGTTTGTCCTATATAGTGTTTTGTGCAGTCCTTGCATGGGATTTCGTACATTACATTAGTTTTGCTCATGCTGGGTATCGGGTCCTTCGTTCTGGTGAGTTGTTGTCTGAGAGTGGCTGTTGGTTTGTGTGCTGTTATAAGTCCTAGTGGTCGCAGTAGTCTGGCTGTCATTTCAGAGATGTTCTTGATACATGAAACGTTTGCAACAAAAACTTCCAGCTCGGCGAACAGAACCACAGCAGATGAACTAAGAATGTAAAGTGCTGGAGAAACTCAGCAGGTCTGACATTATCCATAGAGAGTGAACCACAGTTAATATTTTAATTTGATGTGATTTAGAGTCATAGAGTCATAGAGATCTGCAGCATGGAAACAGACCCTTCAGTCCAACCTGTCCATTCTGACCAGATATCCCAACCCAATCTAGTCCCACCTGCCAGCAACCGGCCCATATCCCTCCAAACCCTTCCTATTCATATACCCATCCAAATGCCTCTTAAATGTTGCAATTGTACCAGCCTTCACCACATCCTCTGGCAGCTCATTCCATACACGTACTACCCTCTGCATGAAAAAGTTGCCCCTTAGGTCTCTTTTATATCTTTCCCCTCTCACTCTAAACCTATGCCCTCTAGTTCTGGACACCCCCACCCCAGGGAAAAGACTTTGCCTATTTATACTATCCATGCCTCTCCTAATTATGTAAACCTCTATAAGGTCACCCCACAGCCTCCGACGCTCCAGGGAAAACAGCCCCAGCCTGTTCAGCCTCTCCCTATAGCTCAGATCCTCCAACCCTGGCAACATCCTTGTAAATCTTTTCTGAACCGTTTCAAGTTTCACAACATCTTTCTGATAGGAAGGAGACCAGAATTGCACGCAATATTCCAACAGTGGCCTAACCAATGTCCTGTACAGCCGCAACATGACCTCCCAACTCCTGTACTCAATACTCTGACCAATA
>NC_057713.1:137670056-137672457 GCF_004010195.1 Chiloscyllium plagiosum
CATCAATCTTCTTTGTTACTTCAAAAAACTCAATCAAGTTTGTGAGATATGATTTCCCACGCACAAAGCCATGTTGGCTATCCCAAATCAGTCCTTGCCTTTCCAAATACATGTACATCCTATCCCTCAGGATTCCCTCCAACAACTTGCCCACCACCGAGGTCAGGCTCACCGGTCTATAGTTCCTTGGCTTGTCTTTACCGCCCTTCTTAAACAGTGGCACCACGTTTGCCAACCTCCAGTCTTCCGGCACCTCACCTGTGACTATCGATGATACAAATATCTCAGCAAGGGGCCCAGCAATCACTTCTTAAGCTATTGTTGTCATGTGGTACCAAGATACAGTAGAAAGTGTTATCTTACACGATTCACAGGCAGATCGTACTATATAAGTGCATCAGGATAACAGAATAGTCTGTTATGACTCTTCTGAAATGTTAACTGTTTGTCTCTCTACAGATGCTGAGCTTCTTTAGCATTTTCTGCTTTTATTTCAGACTTCCAGTATTGGTTTTCTATGGTAGATGCACCCTGATCAAAGAGCATTAATGTTCAGGATGGTATAAACTGCACTGGCCCAGTACAAGGTTGTTTGAAATTGAACTGTAACCCTTCATTATTTTCATAAGCACTGTTGGCCACATGAATTAACCAGTAATGTGATACTCATATGGGAAGCCTGCCAAAGAATAACAAGCATGCACCTCAGGTCTTTGAAATCACCTTTACTTTTGAAAGCTGATAAATTTATTCTTTATTTTCAACATGGCTTCAGTCATTTGCTTTATGAATGAATTAACTGCAGACTGGCTTGTCTAACAAATGTTCACCATGGCTGGGAACTATCCCATTACAGAGGAGAATCATGCTTTGGTGACCTTGATAGTAAGGAAGAGATGTCCCAGTCCTATAGATTATCTCCATGTCAAACTGCAGCAGACTGTTTTAACATGCATCTGCAGTGAAGAAGAGGTGCCAAAGTCAAATCTTGTCTGAATGGACAGAATGTTTCTTTCTGTTGTATTTACAATGTTATGCCAGCAGTGGAGACAGCTCCAAAGTAATACCCAGCCTGGATTTTATTGAATTACATTTATCAGCAGTTGAACCTCAAGCTCTTGAGTTCTTAATCCAATAGCATAACCACATCTGTGCTTATCATACATCAGCAACATGCTGTTCAAGAGAGAAACAAACAGGTATCATAGCTTTATCACTTTGATGTGTTGGCCTCAACCACTTTAAAATCTCAAATAGCTCTATGTACTTTAGCTGGATCTTATTATGTAACAATAGTAATATTTTACACATTTTGTGTAAAACAGTGATTTAAAGTTTAGAAGAAACAATGCAGTTTTTGCAACTATTTTCCAGTGAGTATATTTTATCTTAACAATGTTGATGACATCTTAAGTTTAAAAGGCTGACATGTAAACTTGATTGAGTAAAGTATGGATTGGGAGCAATTGTTCCATGGTAAAGGCACTATGTGGAGACTGTTTAAGGAACTGTTTAAGGATTGTTTAAGGACTGTTTAAGGAACAGTTGTTGCAAGTGATGAATAAATATGTCCCTCTGAGACAGGCAAGAAGTGGTAAGATAAAGGAACCTTGGATGACGAGAGCGGTGGAGCTTCTCGTCAAAAGGAAAAAGGTAGCTTACATAAAGTGGAGGAAGCTAGGGTCAAGCTCAGCTCTAGAGGATTACAGGCAGGCGAGGAAGGAGCTCAAAAATGGTCTGAGGAGAGCCTGGAGGAGGCACGAGAAAGGCTTGGCAGAACGGATTAGGGAGAACACAAAGGCATTTTACACTTATGTGAGGAATAAGAGAATGGTCAAAGAAAGAGTAGGGCTGATCAGGGATAGCATAGGGAATTTGTGTGTGGAGTCTGAAGAGGCAGACTAAATTAGTTTTTTGCTTCTGTCTTTACGAAAGAAACAAATTTTGTAGTGAATGAAACCTTTGAAGAGCAGGTGTGCATGCTGAAATGGATAGAGATAGAGGAAGCTAATGTGCAGAAAATTTTGTCAAACATTAAGATTGACAAGTCGCCAGGCCTGGACCAGATTTGTCCTCGGCTGCTTTGGGAAACAAGAAATGCAATTGCTTCGCCACTTGCGAAGATCTTTGCATCTTCGCTCTCCACTGGAGTCGTACTTGAGGACTGGAGAGAGGCAAATGTAATTCCTCTCTTCAAGAAAGGAAATAGGGAAATCCCTGGCAATTTCAGACCAGTAAGTCTCACGTCTGTCGTCTGCAAGGTGTTAGAAAGGATTCTGAGGGATAGAATTTATGACCATCTGGAAGAGCATGGCTTGATTAAATGCAGTCAACACGGCTTTGTGAGGGGCAGGTCATGCCTCACAAACCTTATCGAGTTCTTTGAGGATGTGACGAGAAA
>NC_057713.1:137672993-137678632 GCF_004010195.1 Chiloscyllium plagiosum
GACTTTTTTCATTGGAGAAAAGGAGGAGGAGAGGGGACCTAATTGAGGTATACAAGATAATGAGAGGCATAGATAAAGTCGATAGCCAGAGACTATTTCCCAGGGCAGAAATGACTAACACGAGGGGTCATAGTTTTAAGCTGGTTGGAGGAAAGTATAGAGGGGATGTCAGAGGCAGAGTTCTTTACACAGAGAGTTGTGAGAGCATGGAATGCGTTGCCAGCAGCAGTTGTGGAAGCGAGGTCATTGGGGACATTTAAGAGACAGCTGGACATGCATATGGTCACAGAAATTTGAGGGTGCATACATGAGGATCAGTGGTTGGCACAACATCGTGGGCTGAAGGGCCTGTTCTGTGCTGTACTGTTCTATGTTCGATGTTCAATGTTCTATGTTCTATGAAATGACACAGCTAATATTCGTTGAGTTTATAATCCTTAGGAAATTATATTTTCAGACAAGATCTCTGGAAGAGTACAGATGCATATTTCACATTTAGTGGAAATGAGCTGGGGCATACCTGTAGTTCTGTTCATTAGTGTATTATATCCCGCTTTAATCAATACTGCCTTCTGTGGATATCACATGATGTAAAAACATTAGTTCAGTTTGAGCCAACAACCGCGCACACAAGCCCATTTTGTTCAGCTAGTTTCTGAGCTGGAATCTATTAAATCCATGTGGTTTCAATTTAAAATTATGGAGTGGCACAGTCTATAATGGAGAAAGCTTTCATGGACAGTCAAATTCTCTACAAAGATGGGAAACACCCATAATCAAACACACACTTCTCTCCATTTATAAATGCAATGCAGTTAGGGGGAAGATTCTCATCAAGTTACTGTTGCAAAAATTCTGGAAGGACCTTATCCTTCACTTTACTGCAGTAAATACTACAATTTCATATATGACATAGAAAAATAAAAACATTCACAAATTATACTTCCTTTAGCACTATGTTGGTATATTCGATATGAAACGTAGTTTTATAATAAAAACAGGAAGGGCTGGAGAAACACAACAAGTGTGGCAGCATTTGTGGAGAGAGAAAAACAGTGAATATAAAAATTCTCTGGCACTATTTCAAAGTAGAACAAGAAAGTTCTCTTGAATGGCTTAACCAATATTTACCACAATTAATATTACAAAAAGCAGATTATTTGTCATTATCACATTGCTCTTTGTAGGAACTTGCTGTGTACAGTTTGGGTGCTGTGTTTGCAACATTACAGCACTTCAAACATATTTAATTGATTACAAAGTAGTTTGAGATGTCCTGAGACCATGAAGAGTACTATGTAATTGCACAATTTTCTATTCTACAAACAGCTGGCAGCAACTAAACAATCTGCTTTTCATCTGCCATCAATATGTTCTTTAGGAAGTAGATCCAAGCACAAAACAGAGTTGTCTATTCAGTAATGAAAAGTTCTCGAGAAAGCTCTGAAAATAACTAAATTAGTTGTTTACTGGATACTAAAAATTAAAAGAAACATGTGATGCCATGAGGTTGTAAAAAACAAAACAAGAATAAGGGTCTTTGACATGATTTAGACGTGATGAATTCAGTTAGAAGGTCATAAGACAAACACAGTGAACAAGACTTATGGATAACAATGCGCTTGACAGTATTTTTTAAATCCAGTTTAACGAGGCAATTCATCAACAATTATTAAACTCAGGCAAGATCATGTTGGAGGAGCGTGCCTCAGCTAATGTTACTTACAACTTTCGATTGACTTTCCCACCATTAGGTACAAACACGTAGTTTGCTGCTCAACTTGCACATTAGATGGTTTTATACTTGGGATAAATGGGGTAAATTCTCTTTCAAAGGCAAAATACTGTGAATTCTGGAAATACGAAATATGAGCAGAAAACACAGAAACTACCCGATTGGTCTGGAAGCATCATAGAATGAGAAAAACTGTTACTGGGTGAAATTAACAACCTGTCTCCCCCAGGCTTACAGATGGGTAAATGCAGTATGGTGAACCCACTTACTACCTGCCTCCCTCCAATTAAATATGGGACAGCAAGGCTCAAGCACATCCTTCTTGCTGGAACACTGACTGAAGCTCTCATGTGGGATATTGATGCACATTTAAGGGCCTCATCCCACTGCCAATGGCATCCAACCAATTTCAAGAAATCTTGTCAAGCAAACTCATAGATAGTGTTTTCTCTCCAACATGTAACAACCAGCTGAGGAGGGGTGAACCTGCAAGTTCCCCTCCAAGCCACTCACCATCCTGACTTGGAAAATAATCGCTGTTCCTTCAGTGTCAATTGGTCAAAATCCAGGAATTTCTTCTCTCAGGGCATTGTGGATCTACCCACAGCAGGTGGACTGCAGCTGTTCAAGTCGGCAGCTCATCACTTCCTTCTCAATGACAACTACGGATGGACAATAAATGCTGACCAACCAGCTACACTCACATCCACAAAAGGAATTTTTAAAAATTAGATCTCTTCTTTTCAACCTCTTTGGTTTGGCTGCAATAAAGATTTATGTTATCTTTAGCAGATTCCTCTCTCCAATTAGAGCTATAAAATCATCCAGATACAAGCATGGAAACACACCCTTTGGTCCAACTCATCCACGCTGACCAGATATCCTAAATTAATCTAGTCCCATTTTCCAGCTTTGGCCTATATCCCTGTAAACCCTTCCCATTCATATATTCATGCAAATACTATTTAAATGCTGTTATTGTACCAGCCTCCACCACTTCCTCTGGCAGCTCATTCCATAAACGCACCATACTCTGTGTGAAAACATTGCCCCTTAGCTCCCTTTTAAATCTTTCCCCTCTTACCTTAAAGCTATGTCCTTTACTTTTGGAATCCTCTACCCTAGGGAAAAGATCTTAACTGATTCACCCTATCCATCCCCCTCGAGATTTTACAAATCTTTATAAGGTCATCCCTCAGCCTCCAATGCTCCAAGAAATATAACCCCAACCTATTCAGCCTCTCTATATAGTTCAAACCCTCCAACCCTGGCAACATACTAGTAAATCTTTTCTGAACCCTTTCAAATTTATCAACCTTCTTCCTACAGCAGGGAGACCAGAATTGAATGCAGTAGTCCAAAGTGGCTGAACCAATGTCTGTACTATTGCGACATGGCCTTCCAACTCTTATACTCAATGCACTCACCAATAAAGACAAGCATATCAAACGCCTTCTTCACTATTCTATCTACCTGAGATTCCACTTTCAAGGAACCATGAACCAGCACTCCAAGGTCTCTTTGTTCAACAACACTACCCAGGACCTTACCATTAAGTGTATAAGTCCTGCTCTGATTTGCTTTTCCAAAATGCAGCACCTTTCATTTATCTAAATTAAACTCCATCTGCCACTCCTTGGCCCATTGGCCCATCTGATCAAGGTCCAATTTTACTTTGAGGTAACCTTTTTCACTGTTCACTACACCTCCAATTAAAATATAGTTAACTAGTTCACTAGAAATTAATTCATTAATACACTGAGGATCCAATCACACAATTTTCTTGAGTGAAGGAAAGACTTTTTTTTAAACCCGGTAAACCCAAGAAAATAATCAAGATATGATTACAACCATAATCAGGTAGAAAGTTGGGGCATCCAAGATGGCAGTGACCCAGCAAGTCTGAGTTTACAGTGCTCCTCCCAAGACTTGGACAAAGTGGGTCACCCACCCCCACCACACTCACCAAATCATTTAAAATAGCCGTTTAATTTAATTAGTTGTTTAGTATTGAATTTAAACAATTTAATCTTCGGTAAAAATGACTAAAGGGAAGGGAGCCTGCAGCTCTCAGCAAACAGGAACCCTTCCCCCACCCTCTCCGGCTGCAGCAGAGGGGTCCACAGCTGCCCTGGGGGGACTTACCTACGGTGGCGAGCCTCGTGGAAAACATCTCTAAACTGGATGCGAAGATCGACGCTTTTAATGAAGAATCCCGAAACCGATGGGACTCACTCTTGGCCGCGCTGCAAAAGCACGACCGAGACATTAAAGAAATCGAGCGCTGAGTCAGAGGGGCGGAGCTAAAGGCCGCGACCTCCGAAACTACAGCGCAACCGGCTGTGGATCGGGTCCGGACTCTCGAACAGCGAGTCCGGACCTTAGAGAACCACATTGATGACCTCGAGAATTGAGGTCGTCAAAAAAACATTCATTTGCTGGGCCTTCCCGAACAGGAAGAGGAAGGCCAGCTTACAGCATTTCTCGAACAGTGGCTTCCACAGCTTTTAAATCTGGAGGCTGGATCAGGCCAGGTAAGGGTAGAATGGGCCTACCGGGTCGCAATACGCGGGCCCGGCTCAAATCAGCGTCCCTGCCCGGTCCTGTTCCGGCTGCAGAGCTATAAGGAGAGGCAGATACTCCTAGAAGCCTCTAGAAATCTTGAAAAAGATCCCCAAGCCATGATCTATAAAGGATCCAAGATCATATTATTCCAGGACTTTTCCCCAACTCTGGTCTGAAAGAGGAAGGCATTCGATGAGGTGAAGGAGTGTTTAAGGGACTTAAATATTCAGTACTCCTTGCGCTACCCAGCCACGCTACACTTTAACTATGAAGGATCCGTGTATACCTTCGGATCGCTGGAAAAGGCTAAGGAATTTTTGGACTCTCTTAGATAAATTGTAAAAGATAATTGATGTTGGTTTGCCTTCCCCCCACTCCGGTTTATATCCCCCTTTTTTTTTACCTTACTGTTTAATATTATCTTGGGGGGTGGGGAGAGGGATTTATTTATTTGTTCTCTATTTAACGATTTTCTCCCCCCCTTGGTTTTTTTAAATTATTCTATACATATATAAGCCGGGGGGTCTAGTTAATGTTGGTGGGGGGAGGTGGTTACCTTATTCTATTTTACCTCTGTCTCTAGGAGCGGGGTTGTTTTCCCTTGTTACTTTGTATTATTATATTTAATTATTATTTGTTGAGGTTGTAATTTTATAGTTATATTTGTTTATACATGGTACTAACATTACCAAATATATCCAGGTGTTGGTGTGGGTGGCGGGGGGTGGGGGTAGGGTGCCCACTGTTAACTCTAGCTCTGTAGTATATTTGAATTTTCCTCATCCTATTGAGGAGCACCTGGGTCAAGGGTGGGGCACTGGTTGGGAGAGGATACGATAGACCTTTGGAAAGGAAGTGATACCCCCGGGAACAAGGGGGAAAATCTTCATTTAAATACATTTTATATTTTTTTTATTTAGAAATAGTTTTTTATTATACTGTTGTGAGTGTATTAGAGAGCCTTTATTTTTGTGAAGTTAAAAATCACACAACACCAGGTTATTGTCCAGCAGGTTTAATTGGAAGCACACTAGCTTTCGGAGCGATGCTCCTTCATCAGGTGATTGCGGAGGGCTCGATCGTAACACAGAATTTATAGCAAAAATTTGCAGTGTGATGTAACTGAAATTATACATTGAAGAATTGATTGTCTGTTAAGCCTTTCATCTGTTAGAATACAGTGATAGTTTCACTTCTTTCATGAAAGATCTGTATTCTAACAGATGAAAGGCTTAACAAACAATCAATTCTTCAATGTATAATTTCAGTTACATCACACTGCAAACGTTTGCTATAAATTCTGTGTTACGATCGAGCCCCCCACAATCACCTGATGAAG
>NC_057713.1:137678906-137682584 GCF_004010195.1 Chiloscyllium plagiosum
GTTTTATTTTTTTTTATTTAGAAATAGTTTTTTACTGTATTGTTGTGGGTGTATTAAAGAGGGTTTATTTTTGTAAATTTTACATGTTCTACGCTCGGGATGTTTTGGATAGGGTTCCCCCTCCCGAGGGGTCTCGGATTGGCCCAGAGGATTATGGTTGATCAGTCGGTTGGGTGGTGCACCTGGAATGTCAAGGGGAGTAATTCGCCAGTCAAAAGGAAGAAAATATTATCAGATCTTAAGAAGGAAAGAGTTGATATAGCTCTCCTACAGGAGACACACCTGTCGGATAAAGAACACTTGAAATTACGACAGGGCGGATTTGAGAGGAATATGGGATTTTAAATTTGTACTGCCCCTCGGCACACCCCTTTAAATTTATAACGGAAGCCTTTTCAAAATTGATGGCTTTTGGTGCCCGTCATACAATTATAAGGGGAGACTTTAATTGTATTATGGATCCGGAAATAGATAGGATTCCCAAGAGTACTGCAGGAGTATCTCCCAGATCTAGACAATTGGTGGATTTGAACAAAGAATTAGCATTAGTAGATGTATGGAGATGTCTTCAGAGATTTTTCTTTTTACTCCAATCCACATAAATGTCATATCAAAATTGATATGTTTTTTGCCCCCTCGATTTTTTTAAATTCCATATCATCCTGTAAAATAGGTAGTATAGCAATTTCTGATTAGGCTGCTGTATATATGGAAATCAAGGCGAGGAACAATGGGACATCCTCTCGGCATTGGCGTATGAACCCCTTCCAGATGAAAGATAGTAAATTTGTAAAGTACTTCTCTCAAGAATTTAAGACTTTTTAAGAAATTAATTTAGGTACGACTTGCAACCCATCAATGATGTGGGAGACCATCAAAGCTTACGCATGAGGTTTGATCATCTCATACTCAGCGACCCAGAAAAAATTAAAGGGGGAACAACAGCGTCTACTTCTCTCAAGAATTTAAGACTTTTTAAGAAATTAATTTAGGTACGACTAGCAACCCATCAATGATGTGGGAGACCATCAAAGCTTACGCATGAGGTTTGATCATCTCATACTCAGCGACCCAGAAAAAATTAAAGGGGGAACAACAGCATCTGCTCGAAGCTCACTTAAAAGCAGCTGAAACAGCATAAGCTTATAGACCTTCTATTATCAAATTACAAAGGATTATGGCCTTTAGGACAGCTCTATACACCACGCTTACTCAAACGGCTAAGAGGGAAATATTATTTGCAAAACAAAGGTTATATGAATTTGGCGACAAACTGGGTAGATACTTAGCATTTCTTGCAAAGAAAAAAAAGGCCCCTCAAACTATCATGTCTATCAAGGAAAGTACAGGTATTTTGACTCATGATCATTAAAGGATTAATGCAATCTTTAGAAAATTTTATTCTGATTTATATAAATCGCAGGATTGTGAAGACAGGACTAGAAGGATGCAATCATTTTTAAAAAATTTGACCTTTCCGGGCCTAACTCTGGAACAGGTATCGGTCTTAAATGCTCCCCTAACAGTCCAAGAAATACTTGATGCAATCAGGCAACTTCAGAGCGGTAAGGCACCTGGCCCAGATGGCTTTCAAGCTGAATTCTATAAAGAATTTACAGGAATATTGGCTGGTCCACTTATGTACATGTATAACTATGCATATAGTCAGGGCTGTCTCCCACCTTCGCTGAAAGAGGCAATTATCTCTCTTATCCTTAAAAAAGGAAAGGACCCAGAAGATTGCGCGTCATACAGACCATATACTTGCTAACTGTACATTTTAAAATCCTTTCTAAAACGTTAGCAATAAGACTAGAAAGGGTACTGCCACATATTATAAAGGAGGATCAGACGGGGTTTATTAAGGGCCGTAGATCATCCAATAATATTAGAAGGGTTTTGAATATGATTCAAGCCTGCCATCAGGAAAAGATACCAGGAGTAGTAGTCTCATTAGACGCGGAAAAGGCATTCGATAGGGTTGAATGGTCATATTTGTTTTATGCATTGGAAAGGTTTGGCGTTGCAAAGGCGTTTACCAAATGGGTCTCAACATTGTATAATGATCCCAAAGCAGTTGTGGTTACCAATGGATTAGGCTCGAATTGCTTCAGTGTGGATAGGGGCTGCCGTCAGGGATGTCCTCTCGCCATTGTTATTTACGCTAATAATTGAGCCACTAGCAGAAGCTATATGGGTTGATCCTAATATAACGGCCCCGAGGATTGGTACAGGTAAACATAAAGTTACCCTTTATGCAGATGATGTTCTTCTATTCCTCAGTAATCCTCGCCTAATCCAAGTTATTAATACATTTAGCGCATTCTCAGGCGACAAAAGTAATTTCTCAAAATCGGAGGCTATGCCAATGGGTGGCCTTGCTATGATACCCCACTTAGTGGACGGATCCCACTTTCCCTTTCGGTGGTCCCTGGAGGGTTTCTTATATTTAGGCATTTTTATTACCCCAGTATTTGGTCAGTTATACAAGGCTAATTTTGTGCATTTACTGGAAAGGATAAGGCAGGACCTCCAGCGATGGGGAGACCTTCCAATTTCCTGGCTGGGTAGAATAGCACTAATTAAAATGAATGTCCTGCCCCGTCTCCTATATCCTATGAGAATGCTCCCGGTGATGCTGCCGAGGCTGGCACTACGTAAATTATATGGCTGGTTGGGTTCCTTTATCTGGAATCATAGACGGCCCCTCATTAAGCTGAAGAAGTACAGCTTCCACAGGCAAGGGGAGGATTGGACTTCCCAGATTTTAAGAAATATCAGTTAAGTTCCCTATTAAGTTACATAGCTGATTGGGTCTTGTCTGACCCGCAACTAATCTGGCTGGACATCGAGGCCTCTCAAGTAAAATGCCCACTTACTAACCTTTTATTTTCAGACAAGAGGAAAATCATTATGGATCACTATAAAAACCCTATAATACTAAACACAATTAAAGATTGGAATATAATGCGGCAAAATGAGGGCAACTCACATAAAACATCCCCCTATGCTCCGATAGTGGGAGCATGGGGATTTCAACCGGGGGTTACAGATGCCACTTTTAAGCTCTAGAGATCCAGGGGTATCTCATGTTTAGGGGACCTATTTAAAGAAGGGGTCCTGATGTCTTTTGAACAGCTGCATCTGAAATTCGGATTACCTAATGGAGACCTCTTTCGATACTTCCAAATTCGAGATTATATACAGGAGAAGACTACGTTATTAGATAGTCTTTATAAATCAGATAGAGAATGTACAGTGCTACGTCCAATGGGGGTATCTTCCGTCAGTACTATTTATCATTTACTACATGATGAAGTATCGGGGGATATGGACAATCTGCTTAAAACATGGGATCAGGATTTGGGACTAGAAATCTCTATAGAAACGTGGAATGACATTTGGGAAAACGCCAGAAGAATTACCATATGTAACAGAACTCAGGCTATCCAGCTGAAGATACTTCATAGGGCCCATTTTGCACCGGATCGATTGGCAAAATTTAAGGCAGGAGCATCTCCAATGTGTCCCAAATGTAAAATAGAAGTGGGCACTCTTGTACATTGCCTATGGACTTGTCATAAGATCCATAGATACTGGACTAAAGTAGCATGTACCCTGACAGAAATTTTAGGAACGAAAATTAAAGTGGACCCTGTATCTCTCCTTTTGGGCTTT
>NC_057713.1:137682738-137702947 GCF_004010195.1 Chiloscyllium plagiosum
CCCTGGACTTTCAAATTGGCACAGATTAATTATGGAATGTATTCCCCTTGACTTCCTTACAAATATGGTGCACCGAAAGACCGAATTATTTCATAAAATATGACAGCCCTTCTTGAATTATATAAATGCAGATATTTCGGCTATCCTAACAAGGGCTTTTATTTAATTGAGATTACAAACCTGGCTGGTCCGGGGCCCGTTGGGAGAGGAATCCCGCACGAATACGGGTTTTGTTACATTTGATGTTAACACATTCCGAGCATGTATCTCACTATCCAATTTCTGTGTTATCTGTTGGTTTTCTTTCCTCTCTCTCTTATTTGAATAATGTAAGAGACTTAATTATACACTCTGGTTAGTTGTAGGTTAGATTAGTAGTTAGTTGAGTTTTGTTTTTTTTTCTCGGTATTTTTCTTTTGTTAAATTTTGGTTATTATTTATTTAAGATTTAATTGTATATCAATGTTTGTACTTGAGAGTTTATTTTATTTTTGTAAACTTGTAAAAATGTTAAATTTCCAATAAAAATATCTATTAAAAAAATCAGGTAGAAAGTTGAAAACAAATAGCAACCATTTCAAAAGGAAGTTAAAAATCACACAACACCAGGTTATAGTCCAACAGGTTTATTTGGAAGCACTAGCTTTCAGAGCACTGCTCCTTCAACAGGTAGCTAGTGGGGCAGGATCATAGCACACAGAATTTATAGTAAAAGATGAAAGTGTCATACAATTGTTGTGATGTATTGAACAAACCTAGATTGTTGTTAAGTCTTTAATCATTTAGAGTGGGGTGCAAGTTTCGATTCATTAATATGCAAATCCCAGAACTTCTTTCAAGTCACATTCAAGTCACTTGAAGTTTTATTTAAGAAAGGTGACATCTCAGCTCAGACAGTGCATTAAAGGTGTGAAGTTAGAGTCTGTCTGTATTCCAACCTTGGGTCAGACTAGTTCGATTTCCCAAGTAGGAATTGAAAACATGTCACATGGACTGTTCCTGATGAAGGGCTTATGCCTGAAACATCAACTCTCCTGCTCCTCGAATGCTGCCTGACCTACTGTGCTTTTCCAGCACCATACTCGCAACTCTGATCTCCAGCATCTGCAATCCTCACTTTCTCCTATGTCACATGGACTGACTGCATACAGATTGTGATTTTTGAACAAAATAGAATGTATCTGCAAATACAAATCTACAAATATAAATTTACCCCATAGACTTATATGTCTGAGTGTGTGAAAGATGAGGGAGAGAGTACGCGCGCATATGTACGTGTGTGCGTATGTACGTGTATATGTAAGAGTGTTTAGTGCAATGGGGTCATCTGTAGTGTGACATGAACGCAAGTTCCCATCCTCATGGGTACCAAACTTGGTTATCAGCCTTTGCTTGGCAAGTCTGCGTTGTTGCCTATCCGAGGTCATACGTCCTTAACTGCTGAAGTGTTCCCCGAGTGGGAGGGAACATTCCTGTCTGGTGATTGTTGCACGGTGTCCATTCATCTGTTGTTGTAATGTCTGCTTGTTTTCACCAATATACCATGCCTAGGACATCTTTGAATGCACTTTATGAGATAGATAATGTTGGCCAAGTCACATGAGTACCTGCTGCGCACATGTAATGATAGTATCCATGTCAATATTCTGACACCTCTTGCAGTGGTTGCCATGACAGGGTTGTATGGTGTGTGGTCGATGTTGTCCTGAAGGCTGGGCAGTTTGCTGCAAACAATGGTCTGCTTAAGATTTGGTGGTTGTTTAAAGGCGAGAAGTGAAGGTGTAGGGAAGATCTTGGCAAGATGCTCATCCTCACTGATAATGTTTTGCAGGCTGCGAAAAACATGGCATAGTTTCTCTGTCCTGGGAAGTATTGGACAATGAAGGGTACCTTATCAGTTGTATCCCATGTCTGTCTCCTGAGGTGGTCGTTACGGTTTCTTGCTGTGGCACGTTGAAATTGGTAATCAATGAGCTGAGCATTGTATTCTGTTCTTATGAGGGCATTTGTCAGCACTTTCAGGTGTCTGTTGCATTCCTCCTCATTCAAAGGGAAGATAAGAGGAATATTCCTGAGCAGCTCTTGGAGTATATGTTAACAGTTTTTTGAGTGTATAGGTTTAACCTGAGACCACTGTTGCTGGATAGATAGCTTGAACCGTTCGCAATATTCCTTTAATTTTGTGGTGCCTTGATGTTTCTTTTTAAATCAGTTCTATTACTGAGCACGTTCCTTCCCTAGAGGCTGAGAGAGCACATTCTCCAGCTCGTTTCACTCATAATACCATTTCCCTCCTCTGCCAAAAGCACATTGCAATGTCTGAGCTCCTTGTTTCCAAACTTGATAATTGTAGGCAATATCTTTCATCTCCAATACTTTAAAACCTATATACAGTGTAAATAAAAATAGGAGACGAGGGTTCTCCTCATCACAAGAAATGAACATAAATGATTTCTCTTTATGATCATTCTGTTTATCCACTCTCTTTATTCTGTTTTAGATTCAAATTTTACTTTCACAATATCACATGACTTGTTCACTAAACTGTGCTACCTATCTAAATTTTAACCTTGCATCTCCCAGTTAGAATGAAGAACGAAGATCAGTGCAGCACAAGAACAGGCCCTTTGGCCCACCAAAACTGCACAGACACATGGTACTTTTCTAAAACTAAAAAGCCTTTTGCCCCCACGTGGTCCATATCCCTCTAGTCCCTGCCTATTCCTGTACCTGTCAAGGTGCCTCTTAAACATTGCTATTGTATCCGCCTCCACCACCTTTTCTGGCAGTGTATTCCAGACATTTAACACACTCTGTGTGAAAACCTTGCCTCTCCCATCTCCTTTAAATTTACCCTCCTTTTCATTTAACCTGTCCTTTTCTACCCTGGGGAAAAAGACTCCTACTATCCATTGTATCCTTACCTCTCAATTTCTGTCAGGTCACCCTTTATCCTTCAATGCTCAAGTGAAAGCAAATCTCTCCTCATAGCTAATATCCTCCAAACCAGGCAACATTCTGTTAAACTGTTTCTGTACCCTCTCCAGAGCCCTCATATCCCTTGGGTAATTGTGGTGACCAGAAGTGTACATAATATCCAAAATGTGGCCTAACTAAAATCCTATACAGTTACAACATGATTTGTCAATTTATACTCTATGCCCAGAACAATGAAAGCAAACACGCCATTTGGCTTCTTGACCACTTTATCCACTTGTAATATCACTTTCAGAGAACTGTGGATCTGTACACTCAGATCCATCTGTATGTTGATCCTGTTAAGGCTCTACCATTTCCTGTACACTTTCCCTCCTGCATTTGAACTTCCAAAATGCATCACCTCACATTTGGCCAGATTAAATTGCTTCTGCCATTTCTCAGCCCAAGTCTCCTGCTGTATCCTTTGGCAATCCCCTGACTATCTGCAGCTCCCGCAGTCTTTGTGTTGCCTACATAATTACTAATCAGAAAGCCCACATTCCTCTCTAAATCATTTGTGTACATTACAAACAACAAGTTCCCAGCACAGATACCTGCAGAACATCATTGGTCACAGATCTCCAGTCAGAAAAATACCCTTCCATAGTTACTCTCTATCTTCTATGTGAAGGACATTTCTGTATCCATCTTACCAGCTCACCGTAAATCCCATGTGACTTGTATTTGAAACTTAATGGACTTTTTATGGATAGTCAACATGACTTTGTGCAGAGGAGATCATGTCTGAAAAAACTTGATTGAGTTTTTTTGAGGAATCCCATCACCTGCTGTATCAGACTTCCATGAGGGTCATTGACAAAGGGCTTGCTAAAGTCTATGTAGACAACATCCACTACTCTCCCCTCAATCATCTTTGTCACTTCTTCAAAAAAACTCAGTCAAGTGTTTCAGCCATGACCTCCTCTGCACAAATTCTGGATCAGTGGTGCTGGAAGAGCACAGCAATTCAGGCAGCATCCGAGGACAGGCCTCGGATGCTGCCGGAATTGCTGTGCTCTTCCAGCACCACTGATCCAGAATCTGGTTTCCAGCATCTGCAGTCATTGTTTTTACCTCCTCTGCACAAAGCCATGTTGACTATCCATAATAAGCCCATTAATTTTCAAATACAAGTAAATCCTGTCCCCTAAGAATCTTCTCCAATAATTTCTCTATCACTGACGTAAGCCTCATGACCCTGTAACTTTCTGGATTATTCCTGTTACCCTTCTTAAACAAAGAAACATTGATGCCTACTCTCCAGTCCTCTGGGACATCCCAGTGACTAAAGTTGACCTCTTTTTTCATATTGACATGCCCCAAAATATCAAAACACCCATCTCTAGACTCACAATCCATCGTGCCCTTCTCCTTTGTGAATACCAATGAAATATTTTCAGTAAGGATCTCACCCACTTCCTCTAGCTCCATGCATAAAATCCCACCTTTGTGCTTGAGTGGACCTACTCTTTCCTTAGTTATCTTCTTGCTCCTTACATATGTGTAAAAGGCCTTGGGATTTTCCTTAATTCTATTTGCCAAGATTATTTTAGCCTTCCCAACTCCTTGTTTAAGTTCTATAATCAATGTACTGAATTCAGGCATTTTTCTAAATGAAATTTCTAGGAGTTTAGTGAGTAATAATCTGATGTTTGCTTCTCGTCGCATGTCTGGATTGGCTGTCTCTTCACTCTCATTGAGCTTTACATCAGTTTGATTAGGTTGATTGAGATTTTTAAGTTGGTTCTGTTCATTTAGAGAGGCAAAGACTGATTAGGGATAGTCAGCATGGATTTGTGCATGGGAAATTGTGCCTTACCTGTAATTACCTGATGTTAAATAAGAGCACTTCAGCGCATTCATGTTCATTTACCTGTCTCTGCCAGTCCTTTCTCCGATTTACTCATCCTAACATGTGCCTTCCTCTCAATCCCTCCACTTGCTGACCCACTGCTCTGGTTCCCAGCCCCTGCCCCTCTAGTTTAAACCCTCCCAAGCAGCACTGGTAACCCTCCCCGTGAGGGTATTGGTTCCTCTTCAGTTTAGGTGCAACTATCCCTGCCCAGAAGAGGTCCTAATGATCCAAGAACCTGAAAGCTTGCTCCCTGCACCAGTTCCTTAGTCACGTATTCATCTGTCCTATCTTTCTAATCCTTGCATCGCTACCACATGGCACTGGTAGTAACCCGGAGATTACTACTCTTAAGGTCTTGCTTTTCACTTTCTTGCCTACCTCCCTGTACTCACTCTGCAGGACCTCATCTCTTGTTCTACCTATGCCCGTGGTACCAATGTGCACAACAACCTTTTCTGCTCACCTGCCCCCTTAAGAATTTTGTGCAACTGCTCAGAGACATCCTTGACTCAGGCATCAGGGAGGTATCACAGCATCCTGGAATCTTGAAGGCAGTCACAAAAACATCTGTCTGCGGCCTTAACTAGCGAGTCTCCGACCACTATCCCTCACTTGGATCTTGCCCGACCCTGCTCTACAGCAGATCCAGTTGTGGTGTCACAGGCCTGACTGCTGCTGTTATACTCCCCTAAGAAGCAGTATCCGAATCAGTATACTTGTTAGAGAGGGGAATAGCCACAGAAGACTCCTGCACTACCTGCCTGCCTCTCCCGGTGGTCACATCTACTTGACTGAACCTGTGGTGTAACCACCTCCCTGTAACTAGTGTCCATCACACTCTGTCCTCTGTATGCCCCTCAGTGTATCCAACTGCTGTTCCAACCAATAAGCGTGGTCTGTGAGGAGCTGCATACTGATGTCCTTGGGGCAGTTTCCCACCTGTCTTCAATCTACATTCCCTCTTTTAATGTTGGGGAACGTTTTGCATTCTGCGCCTGGCTGTCACTTTCACTCCATTATGTCTTAGGATTATTTACTGCCCCTCTATCTTTGTCTGGTTGGTGGAAGCTTCTATGACCACAGTCTCCACTGAGCTTGTGGCTTTGGTGATTGCCACAGTTCTGTTCTGTCACATGATCAAAGAGAATGAGAAGCAGTACATGCAACATGCGCAACATGCTCTTAGTAGATCACTGCAGTCAAATCACTCCTGCTGGATTAAAGTCACTGCATTTGGTTTTATGTGAATTCCCACATTTCAGTGCAAGTAAATAAGAGAATCAGAAATTGAAATGTACCTTCCTGTTGGCAAGATTGGCATGAAGACTAAAGGTAATGCTGATGCAATTTCAGTATGTGCATGATCCAGGTTATTGTAGTTAATATATAGTATTCAGTTGGTGCCATTGCCTTGCTCGCATAAGTTATTATATAACATAAAACTTTGTAATCAATTTGCCAAATAAGAATAACTGACTTTGCATTGGCAGAAATTTAACATCAATAATTGACTTTGAAAAAGTGTAAATGTTCACCCAGATTTACAGCACTGGGGTCAATACAATTACAAATTCGACAGTCCAAGATGATCAGGGGTAGGCAGGAATGTGGAGTTGAGACCAGTCAGATCAGCCATGATCCAATGAACGGTGCCAAATGGTGTACCTCTGCTCCTAATTTGTATGTTGAATTGTAGAACGTAAATACATTTCATGAAAGATTCTGCAGTGTCAGTCATCTATATATTATTGCGCTAAAGAAAACCTGTTCATCATGGATATGGAACACTGGTGATTTTCCAAATGAATTGGCTTTACGATCTTTAGCTTTATTATTTTCGTTAATATGGACCAAGATTATAGGTGCTGCAGAAATCAATTCTGTCAGCTATTTTACAAAGGCTAGAACTCTAGAAGACATTAAATTATTGTAAGTAAATGGCAATCTGTTGGTGAAATGGACTCTTTTTTGAAAATTATGTTTAATTTAGAAAAGTGCAAATACTAGGGCAGTCCAATTCCACTAAACACACCTGACATAGAACAGAATGAGAGTCTATAGTAAAAAGATATTTGAGTATTATAGAACATTACTCTTCACAGATTCATGGGCAATGAAATGAAGCTACTGCCAAGATAGTTGCATTCTCAGTTCTTGGAATTCTTGGAAATAAAAGTTAGGAGAAATATGCAAATCAGATTTCCAACTTTCCATCTCAGGTTTCATGCTACCAAACAAAGTCAAGATCTGCCTTAAATAATTCAATGGCAAAAAGACATATCAGGTTTCCTTTGACTGAATATTGTGGAAATCCATAACTCTTGAGTCTCATCTCTTTCACATTAAGCATCAAACCCAGTGGGTCAGTGCACCAACAATAATCTGAATCACACTAATAGTTCATGCAACATACCCCAGGCATCAACATTACCACATCGATAACAACACATTTCTGTCAATCTTGTCAATTCAAGAGGATTCAAAGTGTAAACAATCCGATGTACAAAATCTATACTGTCGATGACTTCCATTAAATTTACTGGGACACAAAAAAAGTTGGTTAAGAATATTTTTATGAATGCGTAGTCCAGAGGAGCATGTGTAATGCTCTGTAATCCATGTCAGGCTATTGTTAGCCACTGTTTGTCCCACCCATCCCTTTCCACCTCCAATTCCTCAACCATCCTTCTTCCCCATTGACTCATAATAGAGTTTGATTGCTGACCTGGAAGCAAACAATAAGTGGCCACATTGGAGGGCAACTCCTGACAGAGTCTAGTTAAGAGACCCCCACTTCAGTTCACTCGGACTTTGTCTTAAGCCCTCAAGCCCTCACTTATCAAAACCCCTCCTGCCATAGTCCACCATGCCACCTCAATAACCCAATCCACCCCTTCAAACCACCATGCTAACTTATAGAGTCATAGAACTCACTCTCCCTACCATCCCCTGAGGGCACCATCATAACCACTCACCTAGTTTACATCATAGGTAAACCTTAGGAGCAATGTGAAAATGAAGAATCTAATACAGTCCCTGAAATAACTCCACAGAGGTTGGTATGCCATCAGCAAGTCCATCTTTATTTACACGTGGAGAGTCTTTGACACTGGTCCGACTTCGTCAGAGCCAGTTGTCAGAGTGAACAGACCCTCTGACACTCCTGTTTATATATGTCAGCCAGGACTCCCTGATTGAACCAAGTTAACAGCCCCAATCAGGGAACTCATATTCTATGAGACCTACCTGACTGACTTCATTACAATTACTACAGCTCTCACTCATGCACATTAAAAAAAGATGAAATCTATTCAATTCGTTAATATCTTGCAAACACGAACAGATTTTCATTCAGACCCAATATGAAGGACAACTTATCATTTAATATCCTCTTTAAACTGCTAGTCAAACTATAAACTAAGAACTCCCTGCTGGTGTTCTCTGTACCATCACGTCTAGGAATGGGAGTTGGCTATCCTTTTCTTCTTCTCTCATGAATCGGATTCCTGTGAGTGTGGCGTTGATGATCCGGTGTGTTTTTTCTATTTCCGTGTTTTTAATGATTACAAACGTGTCATCGACATATCTGACCCAGAGTTTGGGTTGAATTTGTGGTAGGACTGTTTGTTCTAACCTTTGCATAACTGCCTCTGCTATGAGTCCCAAGATTGGTGATCCCATGGGTGTTTCGTTGATTTGTTCGTATATCTGGTTGTTGAATGTGAAGTGTGTTGTGAGGCACAAGTCCAGTAGTTTAAGTATGCCGTCTTTGTTGATAGAGACACCTAGGACTCATAACGGCACACAAACCAACAGCCACGCTCAGACAACAACTCACCAGAAATAGTAGTGTTGTCTCAGTCGAATTCATGTTGCTTGTTGTCTGCGTATGTGGCTACTTAGGATAGCTGGTCGTGTCGTTTCGTGGCTAGTTGATGTTCATGTATGCGGATTGTTAGCTGCCTTCCTGTCTTCAACCGGAAGCGGCAGGGACAGACCACTATAAACACCGGAGGAAACATCAAAGAAGCGCTTCGCAGGAGGCTCCCAAGCACTGATGATGTCGCCTAGCCAGGGGACGAAATATCTGTTTTTTTTACTGGTCACAAGGGTGTTACAGTCAGTTCTGCTATACAGCGCATTTCTTTAACACAAAATGGCTATAATGTGGTTGAAGAATTCAGACCATTATTTGGGAACTTTCCTTACCTGTATCGGCTATAACATGTTTATGGTCCCATTGATTTAAATAGTGCTGCTATTACACAATGTTCTTATAACACAGGATCACATGGGAACAGAACTATCACAGCATATCAGAACACACTATGGTAGATAACAGAAAGCTTACAAAGGCTGGAGATCTGAGGAAGGGTCACTCGACCTGAATGTTAACTCTGATTTCTCTCCATAGATGCTACCAGACCTGCTGAGCTTTTCCAGCAATTTCTGTATTTGTTTCTGACATACATGAGGAATTTGGACAAAGAAAATTGGGTGAAACTGATTCCCATGGCTGGAAGAATCAAGAATCGGAGAAGCCAAATTTAAGATATTGAGTAAAAGAAGCAATGCTGATGTGAATAAAACCTACATTCCACAGCCAGTGGTTAGAATCTGAAATATACCACCTGAGAAAGCATAAGATAGTCAGTGATCTTCCCAGACTGGAATGTTTGTGGCTGACCTGCTCGTCTGTGTCTATGGAAACACAATGGAATAAACCATTACCAATCATGAACAGAATCTGGTGTGACTGTTAGAGGCAACTAGAATGAACCTGAAGCTGAACAAGAAAAATATGGTTGAGAACTCTTCCCACATCCTGACGCAGTGAGAGCTGCAGCAGAGATGCAATGGCCAATAGATGTGAAAGCACTTCACTCTTTTGTTGGATTTGTGAACCATCTAACAAAGTCCTTGCTTATTTTGGTACCAAAATGTGAACCTCTATGAAGGCTCACTGATAAAGTTGTGCAGTGGGATTGGGAACAGAACCAACTAGTGATAAAACTCCAGTGCTGAGGTACTGCAATGTCAGTGATGAAGTCACTTCACAGTGTGATCCAACAAGACAGGACTTGAAACAATCTTTATGCAGCAAGGACAATCCATCGCATTTGTATCCAGGGTATGACTGGAAATTGCACAAAACTACACTCAGATTGAGGAAAAATGCTTGGCTATTACCTTTGCTTGTGAGAATATTACATAGAACATAGAACAATACAGCGCAGAACAGGCGCTTTGACCCTCAATGTTGCACCGACCTGTGAACTATTCTCAGCTCATCCCCCGACACTATCCCACCATCATCCACGTGCTTATCCAAGGATTGTTTAAATCTCCCTAATGTGGCTGAGTTAACTACATTGGAAGGCAGGGCATTCCACGCCCTTACCAGTCTCTGAGTAAAGAACCTGCCTCTGACATCTGTCTTAAATCTATCACCCCTCAATTTGTAGTTATGCCCCCTCGTACAAGCTGACATCATCATCCTAGGAAAAAGACTTTCACTGTCTACCCTATCTAATCCTCTGATCATCTTGTATGTCTCTATCAAATCCTCTCTTAGCCTTCTTCTCTCCATTGAGAACAGACCCAAGTCTCTCAGCCTTTCCTCATAAGGTCTTCCCTCCAGACCAGGCAACATCCTCGTAAATCTCCTCTGCACCTTTTCCAATGCTTCCGCATACTGACGAGAACTGTACACAATATTCCTAGTGTGGCCGCACTAGCGTTTTGTATAATTTCAGCATGATTTTGAGGCTCTGGAACTCAATCCCTCTACTAATGAAACCTGATACACCATATGCCTTCTTAACAGCACTATCCACCGGGTGGCAACTTTCAGGGATCTATGCACATGGATTCCAAGATCCCTCTGAATATCCACACTACCAAGAATCTTTCCATTGACCCAGTGTTCTGCCTTTCTGTTATTCTTCATAAAGTGCATCACCTCACACTTAGCTGCATTGAACTCCATTTGCCACCTCTCAGCCCAATTCTGCAGTTTATCCAAGTCCCCCTGCAACCTGTAACATTCTTCCAAACTGTCCACTACTTCACTGACTATAGTGTCATCTGCAAATTTACTAATTCATCCACCTATGCCTCCTTCTAAGTCATTTACAAAAATGACAAACAGCAGTGGTTCCAAAACAGATCCTTGTGGCACACCACTAGTAACCGGACTCCACGCTGAATATTTTCCATCAATCACCACTCGCTGCCTTCTTTCAGAAAGCCAGTTTCTAATCCAAACTGATAAATCACACTCCATTCCATGCCTCTGCATTTTCTCCAACAGCCTACCATGTGGAACCTTATCAAATGCTTTACTGAAGTCCATGTACGTCATGTCAACTGCCCTACCCTCATCTACATGCTTGGTCACCTTCTCAAAAAACTCAATGAGGTTTGTGAGACATGGCCTGCCCTTGATGAAACCATGTTGACTATCTGAAATCAAATTGTTGCTTGCTAGATGATTATAAATCCTATCTCTTATAATCTTTTCCAAAACCTTTCCTACAACAGACGTAAGGCTCACTGATTTATAATTACCTCGGTCATCTCTACTGCCCTTCTTGAACAACAGCACAAAACTTGCAATCCTCCAGTCCTCTGGTACTAAACCTGAGACAATGACAACTCAAATATCAAAGCCAAAGGCTCTACTATCTCCTCCCTGGCTTCCCACAAATCCCATCCGGCCCAGGGGACTTGTCTACTTTCACTCCTACTAGAATTGATAACACCTGTGCATAACTAACCTCGATCCTTTCTAGTCTAATATCTCGTATCTCATTCTTCTCCTCTACAATATTCTCCTTTTCCTGAGTGAACACCAATGAGAAATGTTCATTTAGCACCTCTCCGATTTCCACAGGGCCCACACTCAACTTCCCACTTCTGTCTTTGATTGGCCCTATTCCTACCCTAATCATCCTTTTATTCCTCACATACCCTATAGAAAGCTTTAGGGTTCTCCTTTATTCTATTTGCTAAAGATTGCTCATGCCCTCTCTTTGCTCTTCTTAACTCTCTCTTTAAATCCTTCCTAGCTGATCTGTAACTCTCCATCGCCTCATCTGAGCCATTTTGCCTCATCAACACATAAGCCTCCTTCTTCTTTGTAACAAGAGATACAATTTCTGTAGTAAACCGTGGTTCCCTTACCTTATCACTTCCTCCCTGCCTGACAGGGACACACCTATCAAGGACACCCAATATCTGTTCCATAAACCAGCTCCACATTTCCATTGTCTGCATCCCTGCATTTTGCTACTCCATTCTATGCATCCTAATTCCTGCGTAATCGCATTATAATTGCCCTTGCCCCATCGATGACTCTTGACCTGTGGCATGTACCTATCCCTTTCCATTGCTAAACTAAACGTAACTGAATTATGGTCACTCTCTCGAAAGTGCTCACCTACAACTAAATTGGACACCTGGCCTGGTTCATTACCAAGCACCAGATCCAGTGTGGCCTCCCCTCTTGTCGGCTCTTCGACATACTGTGTCAGGAAACCCTCCTGTACGCATTGGACAAAAACTGTTCCATCCGACGTACTAGAGTTATAGCATTTCCAGTCAATGACCACCCTGTTCCTTCCACTCCTATCCAGAATAATTTTGCCAATCCTCTCTTCCACCTCCCTGGAACTCTGCGGAGGCCTATAAAAAAAACTCCAAGCAGTGTGACCTCTCCTCTCCTATTTCTAATCTAAGCCCACATTACCTCAGTAGATGAGTCCTTGTGAAAAGTTCTTTCAGCCACCATTGTACTATCCTTGACTAATAAGGCCACACCTTCCCCTCTTTTACTGCCTTGCCTGTTTTTAATGAAAGATCTAAACCCGAGAACCTGCAACATCCATTCCTCATCCTTGTCTCCGAAATGACCACAACATTAAAGTCCCAGGTACCTATCCATGCTGCAAGCTCACCTACCTTATTTCGGATACTTCTGGCGTTGAAGTAGACACACTTCAAACCAGTTTGCTGTCTGCCAGCACATTCCTGTGACCATGAAAACCTGTCCCTGTCCTTCCTCCTCTCATTCTCCTGTGCACTGCAACTACACTTCAGGTTCCCATCCCCCTGCTGAGCTAGTTTAAACCCATCCGAATAGCACCAGCAAATTTCCCACCCAGGATATTAGTACCCCTCTGATTCAAGTGAAGACTGTCCTGTTTGTACAAGTCCCACCTTCCTCAGAATGAGCCCCAATTATCCATGTACCTGAAACCCTCCCTCCTGCACCATCCTTGCAGCCACGGGTTCAGCTAATATCTCTCCCTATTCCTTGCCTCGCTATCACATGGCACAGATAATAATCCAGAGATAACAACTCTGTTTTTTCTAGCTCTCAGCTTCCATCCTAGCTCCCTGAAATTCTGCCTTACATCCCTATCCTTCTTTCTACCTATGTCGTTGATATCTATGTGGACCACGACTTGGGGCTTGTCACCCTCTCCCTTCAGGACCCCCAAAGATATGATCCGAGACATCATGGACCCTGGCACCTGGGAGGCAACACACCAACCGTGAGACTCCTCTATTCCCTACAACCCTTCGATCTGGGCCTTTAACTATCGAGTCCCCAATGACTAACACTCTCCTCCTTTCCCTCCTTCTCTTCTGTGCAACAGGGACAGGCTCTGTGCTAGAGACCTGGGCCCCACTGCATACCCCTGGAAAGTTGTCCCCACCAACAGTATCCAAAACGGTATACATGTTTTTCAGGGGAACGAATACAGGGGATCCCTCCACTGACTGTTTTCTCCCCCTTCGAACAGTCACCCAGCTTTCTTCGTGCCTAGGAGTAACTACTTCCCTGTAACTCCTATCTATCGCAGCCTCTGCCTCCCGAAAGATCCGAAGTTCATCCAGCTCCCGCTCCAGTTCCCTAACACGGTCTTGGAGGAGCGAGAGTTGGGTGCACTTCCTGCAGATGTACTTGGATGGGACACTAATGGTATCCCTGACCTCAAACATCATGCAGGAGGAACATTGCTCTCCCTGCACTACCATCCCTGCCAGTCCCCTTATCACAAAGTAAAAAAGAAGAGACGCTTACCTGATGTGTCCCTGGTCTTTAAGGTTAGAGGAAATGGTTGGGTGGGAGGCCCTACAAAGGTAGGGGCTCGCGTTTTGAAAACACTCATTTACATAGCTGGACGGAAATAAAAAAATGTCCCTCCTTTCCCAGAAACCTCTGCTCTCTGATTTCAAATATAAAAGCTCAAATCAGTGGCTCACTGCTCCCAGCAGGCCCCTGGTCCAAGCTCCCGCCCTTCGAATTGCTGCTGCCGCTGAGAAACAGAAATGTTTAACCAACACCTACTTCAGGGAGACAGATTCTGACAATAAACCACTTTAAAGCATCATCCTTGAACTGTTTCTATTTGATCCAAAGCATATACAAAGAATGTTATTTTATTTGTGGAGACAGTGTTGAGATGTGACATACAAGCAAGGAAATAGATGTACATGACAGCAGGCTGTCAGGAGCAGCACACCTTGTGCAGTGATTTGAAGAAGCAGAGTGTGAAACCTTCCAGATGAATCACAACAGCACAATATGGTTTGGAAGTCACCAACCCGGCAGAGACACTAAATCTGAAAGACAAGCTTCTTACTCAAATCAAGAAAACTATGCAACAAGTTGAAACCCTGCAAGAAGTAGTGAGGAAAGGATGGCCTGAAAGCTTTAGGACAAACCTGTTGCTATAAGACAGTATTGCACACACAGAGATGACATATTGTGCAAAGGAAATAGCTAATACTCCTAAGGAGATGTGAAAAGCAATTACATGCAAACCATCAAGGAATTAAATCTTGTCTGAAGAAGGCAAGAGAAGTGCTCTATTGGCTGAATTTGATTAAGGAATATAGGATCACACCTGTCAGTGCAGTGTTTGCACTAAACAATAAGCTAACTAAAGATCCACTAATGTCATATATATCCCAGTTTAAGTGTAGTTTGGAGCATACCTCTTCACTTTCACAGGAAGGTGATTACCTTTTTATTCACAGACTATTATTCTGAATATTTAGAGTTTGATCAGCTGATGTTAACAACTACCAGAGAGGTTGTAGAAAGTTCAGTTGCAATGTCATTGTGATGAGTGACAATGTCCCATAATTTACAATTGAAGAATCTAGGCACTAAAGATTAGGAGGTTCAAAACCAAACATCATCTCCATGCATTCTCCAGCCAAATCGAAAGGCTGAGGTGGCAGTGAAAAATTGTCAAGGAGATTATAAAGAAATTGAACAAATTCAGCACACTCTTGCACAAGGGCAATTCTTGAATGGAGAAAAACATTGCTGAAGTCATGGAAAGTAGTCAAGTCCAAAAGTGAATGTCATGCTACATCCAAACAACTCTTCCAATGCCAAAAAAAGAGACTGAAGCCAGAATTAGCAACAATATAATCAACAAAATTAAAGTGAAATAATACAAGTCTGGGAAAGTCATTAGACACAGATCACTTAGAGTGGTACAGCACAGAAACAGACCCTTCAGTCCAACCAGTCCATGCCAAACATAATCCCAAACGAAACTAGTCCCACCTGCCTGCTCCCGACACATATCCCTCCAAACCTCCCCTATTCATGTTTCTATCCAAATGTCTTTTAAATGTTGTAATTACGCCTACATCCACCACTTCCTCAGGAAGTTCATTCTATATGCGAGCCACCTTATGTGTAATAAATTTGTCTCTTATGCCTTTTTTAAATCTCACTCCTCTCACCGTAAAAATGTGTTCCCTAGTCTTGAAACCCCCTATCCGAGGGAAAAGACTTTTAACTACTATTAACTCTGTCTATACCTTTCGTTATCTTATTAACTTCTATCAGATCACCTCTCAACCTCCTACACTCCAGTGAAAATGTCCCAGCCTATCCACCCTTTCTTTACAACTCAAACCTTCCATACCAGGCAGCACCCTGGTAATTCTGATCTGAACCCCCTCTAGCTTGATAATATCCTTCCTATAACTGGGCAACTAGAACTGGACACGGTATTCCAGAAGAGGCCTTACTAATGTCCTGTACGACTTCAACATGATTTTCCAACTCCTATACGCAAAGGACTGAGCAATGAAGGCAAACATGTTTTTAACCATCCTGTCTATAGGGGATAACAATTTGAAAGAATTATCTACCTGCAACTCTAGGTTCCTCTGTCATGCAACACTGCCTTTGGGCCTACCATTGGCTGAACACTTTAATTCCTCCTCCCACTCCACCAAGGACATGTAGGTCCTGGGTGTCCTCCATCGTCAAACCCTAACCACCCGATGAAGGGCTTTTGCCCGAAACATCGATTTTCTTGCCCCTCGGATGCTGCCTTACCTGCTGTGCTTTTCCAGCACCACATTCTTGACTCTAATCTCCAGCATCTGCAGTATTCATTTTCGCCTAACCACCCGATGCCTGGAGGAAGGACGCCTCATCTTCCACCTTGGGACCCTCCAACCACAGTGAATCAATGTGGATTTTACCAGTTTCCTCATTTCCCCTCCCCCTACCTTATCCCAGTCCTAACCTTCCAACTTTGCACCACCCTCTTGAACGGTCCTACCTGTCCAGCTTCCTCCCCACCTATCTGCTCCACCCTCCTCTCCAACCTATCACTTTCACCCCCATCTTCATCTACCTATCCCATTCCCAGCTACCTTTCCCCCAGCCCCACCTCCCTACCATTTATCTCTCAGCCTCTTTGGCCCACAAGCCTCATTCCTGATGAAGGGCGTATGTCCAAAATGTCAACTCTCCTGCTCCTTGGATGTTACCTGACCTGCTGTGCTTTTCCAGCAGCACACTCTTTGACTCTAATCTCCATCATCTGCAGTCCTCACCTTCGCCTACAATTAATTGTTGTACCACTTAAAACAATACATTTTCTATTTTTATTGCTGTTGGGATTGAACTCTAGGGATGCACTGACCTAGTGATATTATCACAGACCCAGGTAATATCCTGGAGACCTGGGTTCAAATCCTGCCTTGGCAGATGGTAGAATATGAATTCAACAAAAATCTGGAATTAAGAGTCTAATGATGAATCCATTACTGCTTTTCAGGAAAAACGCACCTGGTTCACTGATGTCCTTTAGGGAAGGAAACTGCCATCCTAACCTGGTCTGGCCTCCATGTGACTCCAGACCCATAACAATGTGATTGACTTAACATGCCCTCAGGGCAATAAATACTGGCCCAGTAAGCTGTAAATTAATTTTAAAAGCAAGATGGAATGTTGTGATATGGGTCTTTACAGAGCTATTGTTTTGTCAGCCCTGAAGGTGTAAAATAGGCCAAATGGTCAAAAGGTAATGACAAAAACAGTTCAGATTAAATCAGATGGAATAGGAAGTCATACAGCTTGCCAAATGGGAATAGGGGGATAAAACATGTTTCAGAGACACAAGAACCTGGCACCAAAGACAACCATTTGGTCAGTCACTATCCCTGGAATATTTATCAGCTGACAGATAATGAAGCATAGGAAACCAAAGGTCTTGGTCTGGGTGAACAGATGAACTTGACAGCTTTTGTTATTGGTCTATTGAACTAAAAGCAAATTGATAATTAGGTGAAAACCTTGAGATTTTGCTGTGAAAAGAAAGGCATGGGGGAAAGGCTGGCTAATGCAAGTGAAGAGGTGTCTGGGAATTCTGCAGATAAAAAGGTACCTTACTGGAGGATAAGGCTAGCACAGAGGATATACATTGACAGATGCAGCGAGTGAGCGATTATGTGGAGGTCAGGCTTCTGCCCAGAGGGCGATGTCAATGCAACTGTTTAAACAAGAGCATGTGTCAAGTTCTCTTTATACTCAATAAAATACAACACTGTCACCAATTAGAATCATTTCTTCAAAACATTTTGGAACTGGGGATTAAAGGATTCACGTGCAAATTCAATCCAGTTTTCGAACAAAGATTCGAAGGCCAGCCGCTGTCTGGAATAATTAATGTTGTTGGCTGGAGTTAATTTCATTTAAATTTGTAAACTGATGTTACCACTCTGCAATTAAACACACAGAGTAAGTCAACATTTTATTTTAAAACTAAAATAATATAATAGTTCTGAAGAAGGATCATTAAATTTGAACACTAACTGTTTCCCTCTTCACAGATTCTGCCAGACTTGCTAAGTTTCTTCAGCAATTTCTGCTTTTTGTTTTATTTTCTAAGATCTGCCATGCTGACCATATCCATACTTTTTTAAATAAATTAATTGTGAGCTACAATACAGAAACAGGCTATTCAGCCTAGCTGGTTTATGTCAGACATAAGCCTCCTCCCACCTTCCATCAGCTAACCTTATTGGCATATCTTTCTTGTCCTTTTACTTTTCTTCACCTAACTTTCTGTATACCCATCTCAAGTACTCTGATTCAAACTATTGTCTGGATCAATAATTTTTTCTCAATTTCCACACTGTATCAAAACACAATGTAGCATTCATTCATATGATACCTTTAAGGCTGCAAAACTTTCTAGAGACACTAATTAAAACATGATTGACATCAAGCCCAGAAGGAGATATCAGGTAAGGTGACCAAAGCTTGTTCAAACAGATCAGTCCCAAGAAGAAAAGAGAGATGGAGAGGTAGATAGGCTGAGAGATGAACTTCCAAAATGTAAGGCTGATGAATTGGTTCAATGGGGCATCTTTCCAACATTGTGGAAAATTGCCCAGCTCTGTCCTGCACACAAAAAACAGGATAAATACCAGCAGGCCAATTACTGCCCTATCAGTCTACTCTCGATCATCAATAAAATGATGGAAGGTGTCATCAACAGTGCTGGAGGAGAAAGTGAGGTCTGCAGATGCTGGAGATCAGAGCTGAAAATGTGTTGCTGGAAAAGCGCAGCAGGTCAGACAGCATCCAGGGAACAGGAGAATCGACGTTTCGGGCATAAGCCCTTCTTCAGGAACCTGAAGAAGGGCTTATGCCTGAAACGTCGATTCTCCTGTTCCCTGGATGCTGCCTGACCTGCTGCGCTTTTCCAGCAACACATTTTCAGCGTCATCAACAGTGCTATCAAGCAACACTTTCTCAGCAATAACCTGCTTAGTGACACCCAGTTCAGGTTCCACCAGGGCCACTTAGCTTCTGACCCCATTACAGCCTTTGTTCAAACATGGACAAAAGAGCTGAATTCAATGACATTCTCTCCATTATGAGGTCAGAAGTGAGTATGACTGTCAATGATTGCACAATGTTCAGCACCATTCATGACTTTTCAGACACTGAAGCAGATCATATTCAAATGCAACAAGATCTGGACAACATCCAGGTTTGGACTGACAATTGGCAACTAATATTCGTGCCACACAATGACCATCTCCAATAAGAGACAATTTCGCCACCATCTCTTGACATTCAATGGTGCTACCATCACTGGATCCTTCACAATCACCATCCTGGGAGTAACCATTGACCTGAAACTCAAGTGAACTTGCCACATAAACACAGTTCAGGTCAGAGGTGAGGAATGCTGGACCAAATAACTCACCTTGTGACTCCCCAAAATCCGTCCACCATCTACAAGCCACAAGTCAGGAACGTGATGGAATATTCCCCACCTAACTGGATTGGTGCAGCTCCAACAACACTCAAGAAACTTGACACCATCCAGGACAAAGCAGCTGCTCTATAAACAGGATGGTCTACACCTGAACCTGAGGGGCACCAGTATCCTTGGTGGGAGGTTTGCTAGTGCTCTTGGGGGGGGTTTAAACTAACTCTGCAGGGGCATGGGAACCCAGACTGTAGCTTTAGGGTGCAGGACCTGGAGTGTAGGGAGGTTAGGAACATGGCATCAATTTCAAAGGAGGGTGCCTGTAAACAGGAAAATGGTTTGAAGTGTGTATACTTCAATGCAAGAAGTATACGAAATAAGGTAGGTGAACTTGCAGCGTGGGTTGGTACCTGGGACTTCGATGTTGTGGCTATTACGGAGACATGGGTAGAACAGGGACAGGATTGGCTGTTGCAGGTTCCAGGGTTTAAATGTTTTAGTAGGGGCAGAGGTAGGGGTAAAAGAGGGGGAGGTGTGGCATTGCTTGTCAAAGATAGTATTACAGCTGTGGAAAGGACGATGATGAAGACTCGCCAACTGAGGTAGTTTGGGCTGAGGTTAGGAATAGGAAAGGTGAGCTCACCCTGTTAGGAGATTTTTACAGGCCTCCTAATAGTCCTAGAAACGTAGAAGAAAGGATTGCGAGGATGATTCAAGAGAAGAGTGAAAGTAATAGGGTGGTTGCTATGGGGGACTTTAACTTTCCTGATATTGATTGGGAAAGCTATAGCTCAAATTCGTTAGATGGGTCAGTGTTTGT
>NC_057713.1:137704783-137726182 GCF_004010195.1 Chiloscyllium plagiosum
GTGGAGTTGTTGACAGTGAGGAAGGATGTGGCAGGTTACAGCGGGATATAGATAAGCTGCAGAACTGGGCAGAAAGGTGGCAAATGGAGTTCAATGTAGCTAAGTGTGAGGTGATTCACTTTGGTAAGAGTAACAAAAAGTTGGGGTACTGGGCTAATGGTCGGATACTTGGTAGTGTGGATGAGCAGAGGGACCTTGGTGTCCATGTACACGGATCTTTGAAAGTTGCCACCCAGGTAAATAGTGCGGTGAAGGAGGCATATGGCGTACTGGCTTTTATTGGTAGAGGAATTGAGTTCTGGAGTACTGAGGTCATGTTGCAGTTGTATAAGACTCTGGTGCGTCCGCATCTGGAGTATTGTGTGCAGTTTTGGTCGTCATATTATAGGAAGGATGTGGAGGCACTGGAACGGGTGCAGAGGAGGTTTACCAGGATGTTGCCTGGTATGGTAGAAAGATCGTATGAGGAAAGGCTGAGGCACTTGGGGTTGTTTTCATTGGAGAAAAGAAGGTTTAGGGGTGACTTGATAGAGGTGTATAAGATGATTAGGGGTTTAGATAGGGTCGACAGTGAGAATCTTTTTCCATGTATGGAGTCAGCTATTACAAGGGAGCATAGCTTTAAATTGAGGGGGGGTAGGTATAGGACAGATGTTAGGGGTAGGTTCTTTACTCAGCGAGTCGTGAGTTCATGGAATGCCCTGCCAGTAGCAGTGGTGGACTCTCCCTCATTATGGGCATTTAAGTGGGCATTGGATAGGCATATGGAGGATAGTGGGCTAGTGTAGGTTAGGTGGGCTTGGATCGGCACAACATCGAGGGCCGAAGGGTCTGTACTGCGCTGTATTCTTCTATGTTCTATGTTCTATGATTGGAACTATATCCACAAGCGTCCACTCCTTGCACCACTAATGTTCAGCAGCAGCAATGTGCATTATCTATAAGACGTACCGCAGAAATTCTCCAAATATTCTTGGGCAGCACCTTACAAACCCATTTCCAACTGGAAGGACAAGGACAGTGGAAACATGAGAGTACCACCACCTCCAAGTTCCCCTCCAAGCCACTCACCATCCTGACTTGGAATATATTGCTGTTTCTTCACTGTCACTGGGTCAAAATCCTGGAATTCCCTCCCTAATGGCATTGTGCGTCAACCACAGCACATGGACTGCAGCAGTTCAAGAAGGCAGCTCACCCCACCTTCTTAAGGGGTAACTAGGGACAGGCGATAAATGCTGACCCAGCCAGTGACACTCACATCCCAGGAGTGAATAAAAGTTTTTAAAATGATTAAGTTTAAAGGCTAGAAAATGTTAAGAACAAAGATCCTGATATCTAGAAGAGCTGGAAGCGGTTACATAGATAGGAAGCAGCAATGCCATGACAGCATTTAAAAACAATAATGGTCTTTAAGTTAGATGCTGTCAAACTGGAACCAGCAAGTATAGAATGATGATTGAACAAGATCATGCAAGTTAAGATATGGGCAGAATCTTGGGTGAGTGCAAGTTTATACAGTGCAGAAGATAGGAAACAACAAAGTCAAGATGTAACAAAGATATGGATGAGAATTTCAACAGCAGATAAAGGGAGGCGGGATCGGAATCTGTTCATGTCATGAGATGGAAGTAGGTGGTCTTTGTGTTGGAGTAGATATGTTTTTAGAAATTTATTTTGGGACTAAATACAACAGCAAATTTTCAAAAAGGTTAACTCCACTTAGTCATTTACCAGAGAAGAAAATGATGTTCAGGGAACAGAGTTCATATCAGGACTACTGGATCACAAGTCTAAACAACATTTAGTTTATTTATCGAATATTTGATGTAAGACAAGCAGTTGGTAAATCAGAGATGGTGGGAGAATCCAGAGAGGTGCTGCTCAGATAGAATTAGAGTCATATGAGTCATACAGTCATAGAGATGGACAGCACGGAAACAGACCCTTCAGTCCAACTCGTCAATGCCGACCAGCTGTCCCAACCCAATTTCGTCCCACCTGCCACCACCCGGCCCACATCCCTCCAAACTCTTTCTATTCACATACCCATCCAGATAACTTTTAAGTGTTGCAATTGTACCAGCCTCCACCACTTTCTCTGGCAGCTCATTCCACACACACACCACTCTCTGTGCGAAAATGTTGCCCATAGGTCTCTTTTATATTTTCCCCCCTCACCCTAAACCTATGTCCTCTAGTTCTGGACTCGCCCACCAGAGGGAAAAGGTATTGTCTATTTATCCTATTCATGCTCCTCATGATTTTATAAACCTCTATAAGGTCCTATCAGAAAGATGTTGTGAAACTTGAAAGGGTTCAGAAAAGATTTACAAGGATGTTGCCAGGGTTGGAGGATGTGAGCTACAGGGAGAGGTTGAACAGGCTGGGGCTGTTTTCCCTGGAGCGTCGGAGGCTGAGGGGCAACCTTATAGAGGTTTACAAAATTATGAGGTGGATGGATAGGATAAATAGACAAAGTCTTTTCCCTGGGTTGGGGGAGTCCAGAACTAGAGGGCATAGGTTTAGGGTGAGAGGGGAAAGTTATAAAACAGACCTTAGAGGCAGCTTTTTCACACAGAGAGTGGTACGTGTATGGAATGAGCTGCCAGAGGAAGTAGTGGAGGCTGGTACAATTGCAACATTTAAAAGTCATTTGGGCAGGTATATGAATAGCAAGGGTTTGGAGGGATAGGGGCCAGGTGGGACCAGATTGGGTTGGGATATCTGGTTGGCATGGACGGATTGGACCGAAAGGTCTGTTTCCTTGCTGTACATCTCTATGACTCTAATACTCTAAGGTCCCCCCTCAGCCTCTAACTCTCCAGGGAAAACAGCCTAAGCCTATTCAACCTCGCCCTATAGCTCAAATCCTCCAATCCTGGCAACATCCTTGTAAATCTTTTCTGAACCCTTTCAAGTTTCGCAACATCTTTCTGACAGGAAGGAGACCAGAATTGCACGCAACATTCCAACAGTGGCCTAACCAATGTCCTGTATGGCCGCAATGTGACCTCCCAACTTCTGTACTCAATACTCTGACCAATAAAGGAAAGCATACCAAACGCCTTCTTCATTTTTCCAATCTATCTGCGACTCTACTTTCAAGGAGCTATGAACCTGCACTCCAAGGTCTCTTTGCTCAGCAACCCTTCCTAGCACCTTACCATTAAGTGTATAAGTGCTGCTAAGGTTTACTTTCCCAAAATGCAGCACCTCGCATTTATCTGAATTAAACTCCGTCTGCTACTTCTCAGCCCATTGGCCTGTCTGGTCCAGATCCTGCTGTAATCTGAGGTAACCTTCTTCACTGTCCACTACACCTCCAATTTTGGTGTCATTTACAAACTTACTAACTATTCCTTTTAAGCTCACATCCAAATCATTTATATAAATGCAAAAAGTAGTGCACCCAGCACCGATTCTTGTGGCACTCCACTGGTCACAGGCCTCCAGTCTGAAAAACAACCCTCCACCACCACCCTCTGTCTTCTACCTTTGAGCCAGTTCTGTATCCAAATGGCTAGTTCTCCCAGTATTTCAGGACATCTAACCAGTCTCCCATGGGGAATCTTGTCAAATGCTTTACTGAAATCCATATAGATCGTGTCTACCACTCTGCCCTCATCTATCCTCATTGTTACTTCTTCAAAAAAACTCAATCAAGTTTGTGAGACATGATTTCCCACGCACAAAGCCATGTTGACTATCCCTAATCAGTCCTTGCCTTTCCAAATTCCAAATCCTGTTCCTCAGGATTCCCTCCAACAACTTGCCCACCACTGACGTCAGGCTCACTGGTCTATAGTTCCCTGGCTTGTCATTACCACCTTTCTTAAACACATTAGCCAACCTCCAGTCTTCCAGCACCTCACCTGTGACTATCGATGATACAAATATCTCAGCAAGAGACCCAGCACTTCCCTATCTTTGCACAGAGTTCTAGGGTACACCTGATCAGGTCCTGGGGATTTATCCATTTTTATGCATTTCAAGACATCCGGCACTTCCTCCCTTGTAATCTGGACATTTTTCAAGATGTCACCATCTATTTCCCGACATTCTATATCTTCCATGTCCTTTTCCACAGTAAATAATGATGCAAAATACTCATTTAGTATCTCTCCTGTTTTCTGCGGCTCCACACAAAGGCCACCTTGCTGATCTTTGAGGGCCCTACTCTCTCCCTAGTTACCCTTTTGTCCTTAATGTATTTGTAAAAACCCTTTGGATTCTCCTTAATTCGGTTTGCCAAAGCTATCTCATGTCCCCGTTTTGCCCTCCTGATTTCCCTCTTAAGTAAACTCATACTACTTTGATACTTTTCTAAGGATTCACTCGATCTATCCTGTCTACACCTGACATATGCTTCCTTCTTTTTCTTAACCAAACCCTCAATTTCTTTAGTCATCCAGCATTCCCTGTAACTACCAGCCTTCCCTTTCACCCTGACAGGAATATACTTTCTCTGGACTCTCGTTATCTAATTTCTGAAGGCCTCCCATTTTCCAGCCATCCCTTTACCTGCGAACATCTGCCCCCAATCAGCTTTTGAAAGTTTTTGCCTAATACCATCAAAATTGGCCTTTCTCCAATTTAGAACTTCACCTTTTAGATCTGGTCTATCCTTTTCCATCACTATTTTAAAACTAATAGAATTATGGTGGCTGGCCCCAAAGTGCTCCCCCACTGACACTTCAGTCACCTGCCCTGCCTTATTTCCCAAGAGTAGGTCATGTTTTGAACCTTTTCCAGTAGGTATATTATCCCAAAACCATATTCCCATTTTCTTCCCATATTTTTTGATGGATTTTGAGTCAAAGAATGCATCTACCTTTTCTCTTGAATAAATTCAGAGACTTGACTTCCACAGCTTTCAGTGGTGGAGAATTCCACACTTTAACTATTCTTTGAGTGTCAATGTTTGTAGACAGGTCCAGTCGGATGAAGAGGCACACTTTCCTGTGATAATAGTTACAAACTGTTTCTTTAATAAGTGGTTTATCTTTTGCTTTAGGTCAGTACTGCTACTTGGTGCTCTGGGGTAAGTACCTTGGGCTGTGGAAGTCTGAACATACAGTGTCCCTGAGGCCTTTTGATCTTTATCACGAAGTAAGGCTCTTCAGCCTCACGTCTAATCTAGGTGCAATAACTCCTCTATTTATAGCACAAAAGGAGGCCAATCAGTCCATCTTATCTATACCAGGCAACCAAAGATCTGAGTACACTTTATGTTTTCCAGCTTATAGCCCATGGCCCTGGAAGCTATGGTAATTCCAGTGAATACTGTGTTTAAATATTGCTTAAATGTTGTGAGAGTGTTTGACTCAACCACCTTTCCAGGTAGTGATTTCAGATCCCCACCACTCTCTGAGTGAAAATGTTTCTCATCAATTCTCCTCTTACCTTTTATCTTTTACCTTAAATCTATTGCCTTGCTATTGACCCCTCCACTAATGGAAAAGGTGCCTCCCTATCCATTCTATTTATGCCATTCATAATCTTACACACCCCTATCAGATTCTCTCTCAACCTTCACTGCTCCAAGGAAAACAGACCCAGCCAATCCAATCTTTCCTCATAGGTCAGATCCTCCAGCCCAGGGAGCATCCTGGTAAATCTGTTTTGCACCTTCTCTAGTGTAAGAACATCCTTTCTATAAAGAGGTGAATGGAACTTCACGTGCCACAGTTAACAAAGGCAAGTATCCCATTTAGCTTTTTAACCACCTTATTTAACTGCCCTGCTACCTTCAGAGTTATGTGGATATGTACACTTAAGGTGTCTCTGATGTTCAGTACTTCCCAAGGTCCTACCATTCATAGCATGATCCCTTGTCTTATTAGCCTGCCCCAACTCATTGCCTTTCAATTTTCATCCAAGAATTTCTTGGTCACATTTCCTATATTTAAGTCTAATCAATAAAGTACACCACAAAAGCCTTGCTAAAGTCTGAGCGTCCACATCAAATGCATAACCTTATCAACACTCCCTGGTTACCTTCTCAAAAAATTCAATCAACTTTGTCAGACTTCCCTTACTAAATCAATACTGACTATCCCTGATTAACCTGCGGCTCTCCATATTCAGATATATTCTATTCCTCTCATTTTTGTCTAATAACATACCCCTGAGGAGATAACAAATAGATTTCCAAAAAGGCAGTGTGGGACCAAGAGAACCCTGGACTAAGTGGGCTTTAATTTCCTGGTCTATCCATTCCTACTTGTTTTAATAATGGGAAAACATTAGCAGTCCTCCAATCCTTTGGCACTTCACTTATGGCCAGACAGGATTTCAAAAATCCTGCCAGGGCCTCTGATATCTCTTCCATTGCCTCTGTCAACAACAGGGATACATCTCATCACAGATTTATCTATTTTACAGGCTAAATCCTCTGGTATCTCTTCTTTCTCAATGTTAATTTCCTTTAATATTTTATAGTCTTCCAGCCCTGATGTCTAAATTGGTGAGGTCCTTTTTTATTGTGAAGACCACCAGTAAATATTCATTGAGGACTGTGCCGATATCTTCCAGGTCCATATTACCTCCATAATCTCTTAAAGGCTCTAATCTCCCCTTAGTTACAGTCTTGCTATTTATATATTTTTATAAAAAACCGCCAATGCTTTCTCTTGTGTTGATTCAGCTTTCCTAATTTTCTTCCAAAGTTATGCCTTGCATATTTAAATATTCTTCTCAAGACTCTGCCAATTGAGCCTTGGTTTCTGCCATAAGCTTCTCATTTTTCTTTCTAAGTTCTAAGCCTTATGTCCTTTGACATTCAGAGTCCTCATGGTTTCACTCTGTCTTTATGGGAATATAATTGCCCTGTGCTCTGCTATTTGTTTTATCTGCAAGTAACTGCTCCCAGTCCACTTGAGCTAACATTTATCTCACCTTAGAACAATTAGTCTTTTCCCAATTTAGAAATTTAACTCTTGACCAGGCTTACTCCTTTCCATAACTATCCCACATCTAACTGAGTTATGATAACTACCTCAAAATGCAGGAATATAGAACATAGAACATAGAAAAATACAGCACAGAACAGGCCCTTTGGCCCACAATGTTGTGCTGAGGATTATTCCTAATCTAAAATAAAATAAAATAACCTAACTTATCCATGTGCATCTCCAGCAGTCGCTTAAATGTCCCTAATAACTCTGGTTCTACCACCACCACTGGCAACGCATTCCATGCATTCACAACTATCTGCGTAAAGAACCTACCTAAGATGGATCCTCCATACCTTCCTCCTGATACCTAAAAACTATGACCTCTCATGCCAGTCAATTCTGTCCTGGGGAAAAGTCTCTGGCTATTAACTCTATCCATGCCTCTCATTACCTTGTATTCATCGATCAGGTCACCTCTCTTCCTCCTTCTCTCCAGAGATAAAAATCCAAGCTTAGTCAACCTCTTTTCGTAAGACAAGCCCTCCATTCCAGGCAGCATCCTGGTAAACCTTCTTTGCACTTCTCCAAAGCCTCTGTATCTTTCCTATAGTAGGGCGACCAGAACTGGACACAATATTCCAAGTGCAGTCTCACCAGGGTTTTGTAAAGTTGCAGCAAAACGTCACAGCTCTTAAACTCGATACCCCTGTTGATGAAAGCCAAAACACCAGATGCTTTCTTAACAACCCTATCCACTTGGGTGGTAACTTTGAGGGATCTATGCACTTGAATACCAAAATCCCTCTGTTCCTCCACGCTGCCAAGAATCCTGTCTTTAATCCTATATTCAGCATTCAAGATTGACCTTCCAAAATGCATCACTTGCATTTATCCAGGTTGAACTCCATCTGCCATTTCTCAGCCCAGCCTGCAATAGCCCTCGATACTATCAATGGCACCGCCAACCTTTGTGTCATTGGCAAATTTACTAACCCACCCCTCAACCTCCTCATCCAAGTCATTTATAAAAACTACAAAGAGCAGAGGCCCAAGAACAGAGCCCTGTGGGACACCACTCACCACTGACCTCCAGGCAGAATACTTTCCATCTACAACCACTCTCTGCCTTCTGTCAGCCAGCCAATTCTGAATCCAGACAGCCAAGTCTCCCTGTATCCCATACCTCCTGGCTTTATGAATGAGCCTACCATGGGGAACCTTATCAAATGCCTTGCTGAAGGCCATATACAGCACATCCACTGCTCAATCTTCGTCGACCTGTCTTATCACCTCCTCAAAGAACTCAATAAGATTTGTGAGGCATGACCTGCCCCTCACAAAGCCATGTTGATTGCATTTAAATACACTATGCTTTGTCAAATAGTCATAAATCCTATCCCTTAGAATTATTTCCAAAAGCTTGCTGGCCACAGATGTAAGACTGACTGGTCTGTAATTGCCAGGGATTTCCCTATTACCCTTCTTGAAAAGAAGAACAATATTCACCTCCCTCCAATCCTCTGGTATGACTCCCGTGGAGAGTGAGGAAGCAAAGATCTTTGCCAGTGGCTTAGCAACCTCCTTTCTCACTTCCCAGAGCAACCTAGGGTAAATCTGGTCTGGGCCTGAGGACTTATCAATCTTAATGTTTGCCAAAATTTTCAGCACATCAACTTCCTCAATCTTGATCTGTTCAAGCCTGTTTCCCAGCTCCTCAAAATTCTTATTCACAACAAGGTCCCTTTTCTTCGTGAAAACTGAAACAAAAAAACTCATTTAGGGCTTCCCCTATCTGCTCAGATTCCACGCACATGTGCCCTACGCTATCCCTGACCAGCCCCACCTTCTCCCAGATCATTCTCTTATTCCTCACGTATGAGTGAAATACCTTTGGTTTCCCCCTAATCCTTCCTGCCTCGGCTTTCCCAAGGAAATAGAGCATCAAATATGTCGACAGTTCACAGAGTTGCCCAAGAGTAATATTGGGTAATTATACTAAAGGATTTCAAATTTCCCAATATAAATTGGGATAGTCATAGTGTGAAGAGATTAGAGCGGGCAGATTTCTTGAAATGTATCCAGGGGAGTTTTTTTGTGTCAATATGTAGAAGTGCCAACAAGGGATGATGCTGAATCTGGTTCTGGGGAAAGAAGTCGGGACAAGTGTTTGATGTGGCAATAGGGAAAATCTTAGTGATAGCAACCATAACATGGGTATAGTTCACAATTATTCTGAACAATGAAAAGGATGGCAAAAGATGACTTTGGATTGGGGGAGGGCAGACTTTATTAGAATTAATCAGGATCTGGCCATAGTAGACTGGAACAGCTACTTGTGGGTAAGTCTACAGTGGAGCAATGGTGGGGGGGAGGCAATGAAAAAGGCAGAGTACAGGTTTAACATGAACTCTTTAGAGGGAAACGTAGGAGCAATAAGTTCAGATGACCCAGGATATCGAGGACAATTCAGGACCGGATGAGGAAGAAGAGTAGGGCTTTTAGCAACTGCAAAGGGAACAATTCAGCTGCAGCCCTAGAGGAATACAGAAAATACAGGAAGAAACTTAAGAAAGCAATTAGAAGAGCAAAAAGGAGACATGAAAAAGGACTTGTGAACAGAATTAGGGAGAATCTTAAAATATTTTGTAAATGTATTAAAGGAAAGAGGCTAGCCAGGGAGAGGGCCCATTAAGGACCAAGGGGGCAACTTTCTGTGAAGCTGCAGGATATTGGAAGGGTGTTGAGTGAATAATTCTCTTTGGTCTTCACTCTGGAAAAGAGAACATAGCTACAGAATTCAGAAAAAGCAACAATGAGGAGCTAACACAGATTGACATTGAAAATGTTATGAGCTCTAAGGAGAGGCTAGAAAAACTCAAGTTGTTTTTTTCTTGAGTGGTGGAAGCTGAGGGAAGACTTGATAGAAGTCTATAAAATTATGAGATGCATAGATAGGGTTGACAATCAGAATCTTTTTCCCAGAGTTGAAATGTCTAATGCTCAGGGGCATGTCTTTAAGACAAGAGGGGGAATGTTCAAAGGAGATGTGAGGGACAAGTTTTTTACACAGAGCGTGGTAGGAGTGTGGAACGTGCTGCTGGGGTGGTGGCAGAGGCAGATATGATAGTGATATTTAAGGGATTTTTAGATCAACATATCAACATGCAAGGGCAGGCAGAAAGGATTAGTTTAATTTGGTGTCATGTTCAGCACAACATTGTGGATCAAAAAGCCTACTCCTTTGCTGTTCAGTTCTATGTTCTAGGTCCTATGAAATGGGGAAGTATTGGAAGCTCAGTCAAGCTTAAAAACAGACAAATCTCCTGGCCCAGATGAATTGCATCCCAGGTTGCTGTGGGAGGTGAGAGTCAAGATTAGAGTAGTGCTGGAAAAGCACAGCATGTCAGGCAGCATCCGAGGAGCAGGAAAATTGACATTCCGGGCAAAAGTCCTTCCTAATGAAGGATGCTGCCTGACCTGATGTGCTTTTCCAGCACTACTTTAAATTTTGATTATAACCTCTAGCATCTGCGGTACCCACTTTCGCCTGCTGTGGGAGGTGAGGCAGGAAATTGCAGGGGTTCTGACACAAATGTTAATTCCTCTCTGACCATGGGGCAAGTGCCAGAGGATGTGGTTCCACTTTTTAAGAAGGGTGGTAGAAATGAACCAGGAAATTACAGACTGGTGAGTCTCACGTCAGCAGTAGCGAAAATATTACACAAAATTCTGAAGGAACGAATTAATATCCACCTGATAGACATAGGTTAATTAGGGATAGTCAGCATGGCTTTGTTAGAAGGTGGTCATGTCTAACAAATTTTGTTCGAATTTTTTGAAAATATGATCAAGTGTGTGGATAAGGGAAGTTCAGTTGATGTCGCTGATATGGGCTTTAGCAAAGCTTTTGGCAAGGTACCACATGGGAAGCTAATTAACAAAGGTTAAAGGGCATGGAATTGAGGAAACTTGGCAAGAAAGCTCAGTAATTGGCTTAGTAATCGGACACAAAGAGTCGTGGGAGAAGCTATTGGAAAGACTGGAGGCAGGTGTCCAGCGGTGTACTACAAGGATCAGTACTGGGTTCATTATTGTATATATTTTATTGTATTTATATATATTGTATATAATGATTGAGATGAAAATATTGGAGTAATGCTAAATAAATTTGCAGACGGCACCAAGATTGGTAGAGTGTTAAAGCAAAGAAGATGGCTTTAGGTTACAGAAAAATATAGATGGGTTGGTCAGATGAGCTGACCAATGGCAGATGGCATTTAACCCAGATGAGTGCAAGGTGATGCACTTTGGAAGAAGAAACAAAATGAGGGAGTATTAATGAATTGCAGGACATGGGGTAACTTAGAGGAACAGCGGGATCTTGGGGTAATTTTTCATAGATCCTTGAAGTCAGCAGAGCACACGAATAAGATAGTTAAGGTGGCATATGAGACACTTGCTTTCATCAAGTTGTGGCACAGAGCAAAAGAGCAAGGAGGTAATGTTGGAGTTGTACGGAGCACTGGTTAGGTCACAGCTGGAGTACTGTGTCCAGTTCTAGCTCATTACAGGAAGGATGTGATAGCACTAGAGGGAGTAGAGAGAATGTTCACCAGGATGTTGCTTGGATGGAGAACTTGAGCCATAAGAAGAGACTAGATAAGCTTGGATTGTTTTCTCTTGAGCAGAGAAGGCTGACATATTGAGATGTATAAGATCATCAGGGGTGAGGGTGATTAGAGAGCAGCTGTTCCCCTTGGCTGAGGGGTCAATCATGAAGGGGGCATATTTTTAGTGTTAGGAGCAGGAGGCTGAGGGAGGATTTGGGAAAAAATACTTTTTCACTCAGCGGATGGTGGGAATCTGGAATGCACTGCCTGGGAAGGTGGTGGAGGCTAGAAACCTTACAACCCTTAAAAAAATATTTGGATGAGTATTTCAGATATCATAACATCCAAGGATATGGGTTAAGTGCAGGAAATTGGGATTAACATGCCGTTAGTGGTAGTTATGTCAGTGCAGACTCAATGGGCCGAAGGGTCTTTTCTGCACTGTATGAATCTATGTGCCCCCTATCTGTGGCTTCAGTTTGTGTGTCTTATTTTCAGGCTCCTAACATTAAAATTATTCCATATTAAGCTTAGTTCTTCACTATTGGGACTTTTGTTTCTTTTTGAGAGTGTGGGGCCGGAAAAGCACAGCAGGTCAGGCAGCATCTGAGGAGCAGGAGAAATGACGTTTTGGGCATAAATCTTTCATTAGGAATGAGACTTGTCAGCCGGGGGGCTGAGAGATAAATGGGAGTCGGGGTGGGGCTGGAGGGAAGTTAGCTGAGAATGTGACAGGTAGATGAAGGCGGGGGAGAAGGTGATAGGTCAGAGGGGAGGGGGGAACGGATAGATGGGAAAGGTGATGGACAGGTCAGGAGGGCGGTGCTAAATGGAGGGCTTGGGACTGGGATAATATGGAGGGAGGGGAAATGAGGAAACTGATAAAATCCACGTCGATCCCATGTGGTTGCAGGGTCCTAAGGAGGAATTTGCAATGGTAGGGTTAAGTTCATGATCCATAGCTGCTCGTCTGGTACCATAGACATGAGACCACTGTAACATATAGATGCCATGAAAAATACATATGCATCAGATGTTACAGTGCCTACTTTAGATAGTTAGCGTGAATCTATGAAGACCAGAGGTTTTACATTTCCATTGTTAAGGGTTGTTTGGGATATACATAATCTGTTGTGGTCAGTTAGAGACTGATACAACAAGCAACACATTGGGAAAACAAATAGATACCAAACTTCAATCTTTTTTGAGGAAGTAACAAAGAGGATTGATGAGGGCAGAGCGGTAGATGTGATCTATATGGACTTCATTAAAGTGTTCGACAAGGTACCCCATGGGAGACTGATTAGCAAGGTTAGATCTCATGGAATACAGAGAGAACTAGCCATTTGGATACAGAACTGGCTCAAAGGTAGAAGACAGAGGGTGGTGGTGGAGAGTTGTTTTTCAGACTGGAGGCCTGTGACCAGTGGAGTGCCACAAGGATCAGTGCTGGGTCCTCTACTTTTTGTCATTTACATAAATGATTTGGGTGCGAGCATTAGAGGTACAGTTAGTAAGTTTGCAAAATTGGAGGTGTAGTGGACAGCAAAGAGGGTTATCTCAGATTACAACAGGATCTGGACCAGATGGGCCAATGGGCTGAGAAGTGGCAGATAGAGTTTAATTCAGATAAATGCAAAGTGCTGCATTTTGGGAAAGCAAATCTTAGCAGGACTTATACACTTAATGGTTGCTGAACAAAGAGACCTTGGAGTGCAGGTTCATAGCTCCTTGAAAGTGGAGTCGCAGGTAGAAAGGATAGTGAAGAAGGCGTTTGGTATGCTTTCCTTTATTGGTCAGAGTATTGAGTACAGGAGTTGGGAGGTCATGTTGCGGCTGTACAGGACATTGGTTAGGTCAATGTTGGAATATTGCGTGCAATTCTGGTCTCCTTCCTATCGGAAAGATGTTGCGAAACTTGAAAGGGTTCAGAAAAGATTTACAAGGATGTTGCCAGGATTGGAGGATCTGAGCTATAGGGATAAGCTGAACAGGCTGGGGCTGTTTTCCCTGGAGCGTTGGAGGCTGAGGGGTGACCTTATAGAGGTTTATAAAATTATGAGGTCATGGATAGGATAAATAGGCAAAGTCTTTTCCCTGGATTAGGGGAGTCCAGAACTAGAGAACATAGATTTACGGTGAGAGGGGAAAGATATAAAAGAGACCTAAGGGGCAACTTTTTCACACAGAGGGTGGTACAAAAATGGAATGAGCTGCCAGAGGAAGTGGTGGAAGCTGGTACTTTTGCAACATTTAAGAGGCATTTGGATGGGTATATGAATAGGAAGGGTTTGGAGGGACTAGATTGGGTTGGGATATCTGGTCGTCATGGATGGGTTGGACCGAAGGGTCAGTTTCCATGCTGTATATATCTATGACTCAATGACTCTATAATTATAATAACAGAAATTAGGGTCATTTGATGAGAGATCAGACTCTGCAGAATAAAGAATTTGTTCACAAATCATCTAATTCATCTTCGTTTTCCTGGAGGTTGATGACCAAATAGCCAAGGCCATCTCACTGGAGATGTTTCTCCTGACTCCTTGAGTAATTTTAAACAATATCTTTCTCATCATCAAGTGAGGTACATGAAATGAAAGTTTCATAAAAAAGTGATTACATTACCTCCACTGTAGAGAGACAAATGGATTTTTAAAATATATTTCACACTGTGAAGTGACATTCAAAACAATGTTGTTTGGTTTTTATCATCCAACAAATGGGCTTTAAAACTGTCTCCATTGGAAAGCAATCAAGTAGATTCAATCATTTTGAAATATTACTGCCTTATATGTCACCATCACTCCCAACTCAACCTGATTATTAATAATTATATGAGGCCAGTGGAAGTGATTGAGGCGGGTACATTAACAACATTTAAAAGGTATTTGGACAAATACATGGATAGGAAAAGATTAGAAGGATATGGGCCAAGTGCAGGGACATGACGTTAGTGTGGATGGACATTTTGATCAGCATGGTCTAGTTAGGACCAACGGGCCTGTCTCCGTGCTGTAGGACTCTATGACTCCAAAAGTCTATCGATTGATATTCTGTCCCTGATCATCCGCAAACTTCAGCACGTCCAAAACATTGTAACCTATATCTTCTCAAATACTGAAGTAGTTCATGATAAAACTGCAGCAAGATCTGGATAGTATGTATACAACTAACATTCATGCTACACAAGTTCCACACAATGACCATCTCCAATAAAAGAGAATTGAATCATCACCCCGTGACATTCAACAGCATCATCATCACTGAATGCCACACAATCAACGATCTGGAGTTACCATTGACCAGAAACTGAACTGGAATAGCCATAGTCAAGAATGTGGTGCTGGAAAAGCACAGCAGGTCAGGCAGCATCCAAGGAGCAGGAAAATCAATGTTCCGGGAATAAGCCTTTCATCAGGAACGAGGCAGCCCGAAACATCGATTCTCCTGCTCCTCAGATGCTGCCAGACCTGATGTGCTTTTCCAGCTCCCCATTCTCGATTCTGATCTCCAGCATCTGCAGTCCTCACTTTCTCCTGGAATAGCCATATATATATATTGAGGCTGTAACAGCAGGTCAGAGGTTAAGAATCCTGCAGTAAGCAACTCACTTTCTGACCCCCCAAAGCCTGTCCACCACCTACAAGGCACAAGTCAGGTGTGTGATGGAATACTCCCCATTTGTCATGATGGGTGCAGCTCCAACAAAAAGCTTTAAACTATCCAGGACAAAGTAGCCAGATTGGCACCACATCTGCAAACATCCACTCTTTCCATTTCGATGCTGAATAGATTCACTGTAGTAATTTAACACGACTCATTTGATAGTACCTTCCGAACCTACAACCACTTTCATTGGGCAGCAGATATATGGGAACATCACACCTGCAAGTTTGCTTCCAATCCACTCACCATCCTGACTTGGAAAGACTTTGCTGTTTCTTCACTATCGTTGAGTCTAAATCCTGGAAGTGCCTCATAAACAGCTCTGTGGGTCTAACTGCAGCAAATAGATTGCAATTCATCAGCACCATCTGAAGGTTAATAAATGCTGGCCCAACCAGTGTTTCCCACATCCTATGAGTGAATGAAAAAAAAATTGCCACGCAATAAATCTCACTCAGTAATCACCAGTCCTCACTGACTTACATAGGTTCCCTAGACATGACTTGGAATAAACTTTCACAACCTACACCAATTCTATTTTTGCAACCACCTTCAAACTTATAGCTTTTTCTGCACTCTTTAATCATTTAACATATGCCTTTTGTATAACTCTTCCATCAACTGACTTAACTCCATTCTTTGATAGCTCTCACAAAACTCGTGGTCTTTTAAGCTTCTTTTAAGCCTTTAGTAATCTTTTCAATATCCATATTTTATTCCAACTTTTTGATCCTCTTAATTCCTTATTTATTTTGTTGCTTTGAAGGCATTGTATAAATGCAAATTGTTTATTCTGGAAAGCACCTGATAACAGACTGAACTGAATATATTTAACTGGGTTTATTGTTGACAAAATAATTGAAAATGATAGCATTCTTTTACTGTAGTTTAGCCCAGAGGACAATGAAGATATAATTAATGTAAATTCCCAATGTGGCTAATGCAGCGGGTTGCTAAAAGTGACTGTTTTTGCTATATAATCACAATCTTAAAACGAAATCACCTGTTTGTCAAAGGATAATGTTTCAGGGTCAGTATATAATTTATTATTTGTAAATTTGTTAAGTAGAAGTTTTTTTTTCTGAACAGCCATCATTCAGAATGTATCCTTTAGAGAACAGATAAATATGTAATAGATGCAACTCAGCAAGTGAAATATTTAATCAATTTGATTTTAAACGACTGATGTTCTTTTTCAGATATATCTCAATAAGCTGGCATCAATTTGAGATAAAGCACTAAATAGACAGGAAATAAAATAAATAACTAAAGGATTATAAGGAAAAGGATGAAAAGAATTGATTAAATATTATCTTCATTTGCACATCTAACTTTTGGGATAGAGGGAAAATTGACAGAAATCAGGAAACTAACTTCAGATAAAGAGTTATAACTGGAATGTTAATTTAATTTTCTCTTTCAAGATTCTTGTAGAGTTACAAAATTTTGCTCATTTCAAATTATGAGGTTTTTATATTCATTCAAGGGATTGTGGGGATGGCTGCGGGTCAGGATTTGTTGCCTATCCCTAATTATCATGGAGAATTGAATTGAATTTATTGTCAAGTGTACAGAGGCACAGTGAAAAGCTTTGTCTTGCGAGCAATACAGGCAGATCACGGAGTTAAATAACATAAATAAGTAAATAATAGGTAAACAGCGGCAAAAACAAAAACACAGATACAGGCGAATGTTAAAAGTTTGTGAGTCCATTCAGTATTCTAACAACAGTAGGGTTGAAACTGTTTCGAAACCGGCTGGTGCGTGTTCAGGCTTTTGTACTTTCTCCTCGATGGTAGAGGTTGTAGAAAAACATTGCCAGGGTGGGATAAATCTTTGAGAATGTTGGCAGCCTTTCCTTAACAGCGAGCGTGGTAGATGGATTCTATAGATGGGAGTTTGGCCTTTGTGATTGTATGGACCGAGTTCACCACTCTCTGTAACTGTCTCCGATCTTGAATGGTGGTGCACCTATAAAGGTTGGCAAGGGTATATGCTGTCATACCAAATTTCCTCAGCTGCCTGAGGAAGAAGAGACGTTGTTGGGCCTTTGTAACCAGAGCCTCCACATGAAGAGTCAAAGAAAACTTGTGGATGAGCACTCACTGGAGCTTGACCCTCTCCACTCGTTCCACCTCTGTGCTGTTAATGTATAGGGAGGGGCATGAGTAACATCCCGCCAAAAGTCAATAATGAGTTCCTTGGTTTTGCCGTCATTGAGAGCTAGGCTGTTCTTAGAGCACCATTTTCCAGGTCTTGCACCTCCCGTCTATAGTCTGTTTCTTCCTATCTGAGATTCAACTAACTATAGTGGTGTCATCAGTGAACTTGCAAATGACTACTTGAACTGTTGTAGCTCTTCATGAGTGGGAATGGAGTTCATAGAGTCATACAGTCATAGAGATGTACAGCACGGAAACAGACCCTTCAGTCCAACTCATCAATGCTGGCCAGATATCCCAACTCAATCTAATCCCACCAGCCAGCACTCGGCCCATATCCCTCCAAACCCTTCCTATTCATATACCCATCCAGATGCCTTTTAAATGTTGCAATTGTACCAGCCTCCACCACTTCCTCTGGCACCTCATTCCATACACGTACTGCATTTAAACGTTGCCCCTTAGGTTTCTTTTATACCTTTCCCCTCTCACCCTAGACCTACATCTTCTAGTTCTGGACTCCCCCACCTGAGCGAAAAGACTTTATCTATTTATCCTATCCGTGCCCCTTATAATTTTATAAACCTCTATAAGGTCACCCCTCAGCCTCCGACACTCCAGGGAAAACAGCCCCAGCCTGTTCAGCCTCTCCCTATAGCTCAAATCCTCCAACCCTGGCAACATCCTTGTAAATCTTTTCTGAACCGTTTCAAGTTTCACAACATCTTTCCGATAGGAAGGAGACCAGAATTGCACACAATATTCCAACAGTGGCCTAACCAATGTCCTGCACAGCCGCAACATGACCTCCCAACTCCTGTACTCAATACTCCAACCAATAAAGGAAAGCGTACCAGACGCCTTCTTCACTATCCTATCTACCTGTGTCTCCATTTTCAAGGAACTATGAACCTGCATTCCAAGGTCTCTTTGTTCAGCAACACTCCCTAGGACCTTACAATTAAGTGTATAAGTTCCAGAATTTCAACCCAGCAACAGCGAAGGAACTGAAAAATAGTCCCAAATTAGGGTGGCATGTAACTTGGAGGGGGCCATGCAGGTGATGGCGTTTCCACACATCAGCTGCTCTTGTCCTTCTCAGAGGTAGAGGTCACAGGTTTAAAAGGAGCATATGAAGGAGCATTGGTGAGTTGCAGCAGTGTGTTTTGTGGATGGTACAGTCTGAAGTCACTGTGCATTAATGGGAGCTTATGTTGAAAGGAGTGATTAGGGTGCCAAACAAGTGGGCTGCAATCTCCTGGCTGGTATCAAGCTTCTAAAGTAGCCTTCATAGAACATAGAACATAGAAAAGTACAGTATAGACTAGGCCCAGAACAGAACACATTCCATGCATTCACAACTCTCTGCGTAAAGAACCTACCTCTGACGTCTCCTTCATACCTTGCCCCTAATATTTTCAAACCATGACTCCTCGCACCAGTCAATCCTTCCCTGGGGAAAATTCTCTGGCTATTGACTCTATCTATTCCTCTCAATACCTTGTATACCTCGATCAGGTCTCCTCTCTACCTCCTTCTCTCCAGAGAGAAAAGTATGAGTTTATTCAACCTTTCTTCATACGGCAAACTCTCCAGTCCAGGCAGCATCCTGGTAAACCTTCTTTGTACCCTCTCCAAAGCCTCTGTACCTTTCCTATAGTAGGGCAACCAGAACTGGACACAATATTCCAAGTGTGGTCTCACCAGGGACTTGTAGAGCTGCAGCAAAACCTCACGGCTCTTAAACTCCATCCCCCTGTTGATGAAAGCCAAAACACCATATGCTTTCTTAACCCTATCCACTTGGGTGACAGCTTTGAGGGACCTATGCACTTTCCTGCTCCTCGGATGCTTGCCTGACCTGCTGTGCTTTTCCAGCACCACTCTAATCCAAACTCTGGTATCCAGCATCTGCAGTGCTCACTTTTGCCTACCTTGAAGAAGTTCTCCTCCTCTCTCCACAAGAATCTCAGTGAGTCTCTCTCTCTCTCACTGCAACCCCCAGGTCATCTCCTCTGCCCCCATTTATCTCTCCACCCTGGAGGCTCCCTGCCTCTATTCCTGATGAAGGGCTTTTGCCCAAAACGTCAATTTTACCGCTCCTCGGATTCTGCCTCACCTGCTGTGCTTCTCCAGCACCACTCTAATCTATAGTCTGGTTTCCAGCAACTGCAGTCCTCACTTTTGCCTACATACTTGCACACCCAGATCCCTCTGTTCCTCCACACTGCCAAGAATACTGTCTTTAATCCTATATTCATCATTCAAGTTCGACCTTCCAAAATGTATCACTTCACATTTATCCAGCTTGAACTCCATCTGCCATTTCTCAGCCCAGCTCTGCATCCTGTCTATGTCGCACTGTAGCCTGCAATAGCCCTTTGTGTCATCGGCAAATTTACTAACCCACCCCTCAACCTCTTCATCCAAGTCATTTATAAAAACTAGAAAGAGCAGAGGCCCAAGAACAGAGCCCTGTGGGACCCCACTCAACACTGACCTCCAGGCAGAATACTTTCCATCGACAACCACTCTCTGCCTTCTGTCAGCCAACCAGTTCTGAATCTAGATAGCCAAATCTCCCTGTATACCATACTTCCTGACTTTATGAATGAGCCTACCATAGGGAATCTTATCAAATAACTTGCTGAAGTCCATATACACCACATCCACTGCTCGACCTCTGTCGACGTATCTTGTCACCTCCTCAAAGAACTCAATAAGATTTGTGAGGCATGACCTGCCCCTCACAAAGCCATGCTGACTGCTTTTAATCACACTATGCTTTACCAAATAATCATAAATCCTATCCCTCAGAATTCTTTCCAAAACCTTACTGACCACAGATGTAAGACTGACTGGTCTGTAATTGCCAGGGATTTCCCGATTACCCTTCTTGAAAAGAGGAACAACATTCACCTCCCTCCAATCCTCTGTTACGTCTCCCGTGGAGAGTGAGGAAGCAAATATCCTCACCAGCGGCTTAGCAACCTCCTTTCTCGCTTCCCAAAGCAGCCTAGGATAAATCTGGTATGGCTCTGGGGGCTAAGCAATCTTAATGTTTGCCAAAATTTCCAGCACATCAACTTCCTCAATCTTGATCTGTTCAAGACTGTATCCCAGCTCCTCAAATTTTTATTCATAACAAGGTCCCTTTCCTTGGTGAAAACTGAAGCAAAAAACTCATTTAGGGCTTCCCCTATCTTGGGATTGGTACCTGGAATTTCGATGTTGTGGCTATTACGGAGACATGGGTAGAACAGGGACAGGATTGGCTGTTGCAGGTTCCAGGGTTTAAGTGTTTTAGTAGGGTCAGAAGTGGGGGTAAAAGAGGGGGAGGTGTGGCATTGCTTGTCAAAGATAGTATTACTGCGGTGGAAAGGACTATGGATGAAGACTCACCATCTGAGGTAGTTTGGGCTGAGGTTAGGAATAGGAAAGGTGAGGTCACCCTGTTAGGCGTTTTCTACAGGCCTCCTAATAGTCCTAGAGATGTAGAAGAAAGGATTGCGAATATGATTCAGGAGAAGAGTGAAAGTAATAAGGTGGTTGTTATGGGGAACTTTAACTTTCCAGATATTGACTGGGAAAGCTATAGCTCGAGTTCGTTAAATGGGTCGGTGTTTGTCCAATGTGTGCAGGATGGTTTTCTGACACAATATCTAGACAGGCCAACAAGAGGTGAGGCCATACTGGATTTGGTTCTGGGTAACGAACCAGGCCAGGTGTTAGAATTGGAGGTAGGTGAGCACTTTGGGGACAGTGACCACAATTCGGTGACTTTTACTCTAGTGATGGAGAGGGATAAGTGTGCACTTCAGGGCAAGAGTTATAGCTGGGGGCAGGGAAAATATGATGCGGTGAGGCACGACTTAGGATGTGAGGCTTGGAAAAGTAGGCTTCAAGGCATGGGCACAATTGATATGTGGAGCTTGTTCAAGGAGCAACTATTGAGTGTCATTGATAAGTATGTACCTGTCAGGCAGGGAGGAAAGGGTCGTGTGAGGGAGCCGTGGTTTAATAAGGAATTGGAATCCCTTGTTAAAGGGAAGAGGATGG